>NC_092084.1:21046851-21349976 GCF_043229965.1 Drosophila suzukii
TTTTTACGTCTTATCGTTTTCTGGAAGTATTTAAAAATGAATCACCATTTAAATTTTATTATAAACACTTTTTAGTTTGTTATCGTTGATGTATTTTTTATGCACAATCATTTTTTGGAACATTACCATTTGTAAATGGGAAAAATACAAATATATTTGATTATTTGTTTTCGAAGCTTTCAGGGAATTCTCTGAGTAATGTTTTTTGTTTTGCTGTGAGTTCCTCAGAAAATCCCCCTTTCAATGATTTAGACATCCATTCATAATAGTTTTGTTTACGATTTTTGGTGGATGGTTTGTAATTTTCTGAAATTAATGCGTTACAATTTTTAATATTTTTGAATTTTGTTCGTTTTAATATTTTTAGTTTAGCAGTTGGACTGTATTTGCCCAACCTATTAACACTGAACTACCCTATTATTTATGATTCGGTTTTCAAGATCACACGATCTTGAAGACATAAGTGCCAAGAGCTTTAAAGAATTAGGTTAAGAGTAAGAGAAATAGTGGGAGTAAGAGTGTGATCCTGTGCGTAATTTTAGAAAGCATATTTCTCTTTGAAATGCACTGAAAAAAATGTAAATAATAAATATTTAGATATTATAACTTTTTTAATATATTATTAGTTTTAGAAAGGGTACACTCGCTTACTATTATTTTTTTTGCATTTTTTATTTAGGGTATAAATATTACCCTTATTTTCTAAGCTATACTTTGGAAGTATCCCATTTTCTGGGTCGTACAAGATGGTTTAAGACATCTATTTTGGGTTTTGTTTTGAGGGGAGGGTATTGCTTTTTTTTTTTTGCTTGAATTGAGTACTTTTTTCGAGTGCACCTCTTTCATCCTCCTGGATGACGATCAAATCTTTCGCCAGCTCGTTAGTCACGAGTTGTTGGCCGCCTCGGCATTCCGCTTGCTGTTTTATTTTAGCCAGTGTTTATTTTAAAAGAGCCACCCCACCACCTCGCCGTGCTCTCAATTGCGGATTCTATATGGACTACACTTATTAATAAGTTTAATATTTGCTATGGTCTTTGTTTTATTTTGGTTGTCCATTTGGCGGCTCTCTCTTGCCAGCGCGTTACGTGTGTGCTACGTATCTTTTATTTTTTGGACCGTGTTTACATACGTTCTACCTCGATTTTTAGACCATTTGTTTACACGTTTTCCGATCTCGCCAATAGACTGGCCATCGTTATCTTCTCCCGTTCATTGGCCACAAAAATCCGCGGCCCATTACGGGTATAATTACCTCGATCTGGTTCTGTTTCTCGATCCTCCGGCTGCTGGACAATGTTCATGTGCGCGCCCCATTCGCGATCCGACGGATAGTCTGAAAGTCGAGAGTCGCAAGTCGGCCGCCCCCCACATCATCTGCGTTTGTCGGAAAATCGCTTAGTTAGTTGCCCATTTCCACTGGAAGCGCAAGTGATTTTCAAGAATATTCCCCATCCGGTTTTTCCGCCCATTTTCGTTCGATATGTCCGTGTGGATGACCTATGTGCAGCATCGACGCACGGATGCCAATGCACGCCAGCGCAATGAGCTGTACTATCTAGTGAGTGGAGTTGGGAAAAGAAAGCCTGTGGTTTACAAAAAAGGTGTACAGTTTTTGAACTCTATTTTTGAACACGCCTCTAGAATTTCTTAAATCTTTATCTAATGAATGAAGTTGGAAACTCCATTTTTAGGGCGACTCTACCATTTTTCAAATACATCATGGATTAAAAAATTAAATCCTAATAGTTTTAGGTGCTGATTTTCTATATTTACCGCCTAGTGTAACAAAAATAATTTTGAAATCTAATTTTCTTTTCATTTTCTCACATAAATCTATTTCAACATGTTTTGTTTTAAGTGTTGATAAAATATTAATTTAGAAAAAAATGTGCGCGGTATTCGAACTCTATTTTTAAAGGCGCCTCTAACATTTTTAACGTTCATCACGAATAAAAAAAAATTAAATCAATTGCAAAAACAAATATTTTCCTACTAGTTTTTAGTGCTGATTTTCCATTTTTACCGCCAAGTGTAACATAAATAATTCCGAAATTTTCTTTTCTTTTGAAATTTTCAAGATAAATCTGTTTCAACATGTTTATTTTAAGTGTTAATAAAATGCTTATTTAGAAAAAAATGTGTAGGGGTTTCGAACCCATTTTTTAAAGGTGCTTCTACCGTTTTTCAAACACATCATGGATTAAAAATTAAATCAATTGTAAAAACAAATATTTTCCTACCAGTTTTAACCCAAGTGTAACCAAAATAATTTAAAATCTACATTTTGTTAATTTCCCTCACAAATCTATTTCAACATATTTGCTTCAGTGTTGACAAACTATTTTTTGCAATATATGTACCACTTAAATGTGAAGATATCCTACTATTTATGTAAAATTTAGGACTGGCAAAAATATTACAAATTAGACAATCAAAATAATTTGAACTAGGTAAACAAAATATTTGAAAAATACTTAAATGCAATACGCATTTTGAAGAAAGAATATTACAAAATTAATATGTTGTTTACAAATACACATAAAAAATTCTTCACAAGTGTAGACAGAAAACAAACAAATTTAAAAATAATGTACAATTTAATCGTAAAATAAGCTTGCTTTAGGGGTTATTTGAAAAGTATACGACATGCTAAGGCTATTTAAAATTGATTGACCAAATATTATTTTTAGCAGAAATACAAAGCAGTGAAAGCATATTAAAAATTGATTTTCCTTAACAATTTCAGCAACGCCATTCGCAACCAGAATTGGAGCACCATGCCATTGCCCTGGGCGTAGGAGGCGGCGGAGGAGGAGTAGGAGGAGTCGTCGGTGGTGGCCAAATGGTAGTCCGTAGTCCACGCCCCCTCTCCGAGGCCAACAATTGCGATGCAACAATCGAGGCGCCCAAGTTTGGCAATGGAATGGACTCCTCCTCCTTGTCGCCGGCGACGGTGGATAACAAGCGGGCCAGCAGCAATTCACAGGATACGGCTTCGGCGGGCAGCGGAAGTGGGAACAGCGGCAGCGGCGGAAGCACCGCCAGCGAACGGAAGCGCATCCTGCCGAAGCACCAGCGCCCGCTCACCCGCTACCTGCCCATCTTCTCGCCGGATCTGAATCTGCGGCACCACATCGAGACCGCTGGCCACCAGATCGATCTGTGTCCGCATGTCTTTGTGGATGCGCACAGTTGTCGCGGGTAATTTTTAAGATTTCCCCTCTATATCTCGGTAACCACTAAATAAAATCTTCATTTTTTAGTTACCTCCACAAGCTGGGAGCCACGTTTCATGCCTGGTCGAGGCGCTGGTTTGTCCTGGATCGCCAGAGGAGCGCATTGATATACTACTCCGATAAGTCGGAGAGGAAACCAAGGGGCGGCGCTTACTTTGCAGTGAGTTTGATCAAAATATACCTTTCAAAGTCCCTAAACAATAAGAACAAATCAAGCCCCAAATACTATACTATTTTAAGGATCGTTACCTTCTCATAACTAAATGAACTTCATAGAAACAGTTCAAGCTTTTAGAAAATATTTCTTTATTACAACAAAATTAAACTAAATTTTGATCCTCGTACATTATTGGTTTTTCATACGTACTTTCCAGTGAGTATGGCCAAAATATACCTTTCAAAGTCCCCAAACAATAATCAATCCCCATTAATCAAGCCTCAAATACGATACTATTTTAAAGATCGCTACATCTCATAGCTACAATTATTTAATGGAAACTGTTAAACATGTTAAGTAATTTTTTTTATTACAAATATTTAAAACCCCTATATTATTTGTTTTTCATACTAACTTTAAAGTGAGTATGACCAAAATATACCATTCAAAGTCCTCAATAAGAACAAATCTAGCTCCAAATACTGTACTGATTTTAGGATCGCTACTTCTCATAACTAAATTTACTTCATGGAAATGGTTAAACCTTTTTTAAAAATATTTCTTTATTACAAATAAAATTAAACATTAATTCTTTTTCATACAAGCCCCAAATATTAGGTCTATTTTTAAGATTCCTAAGTCTTAAAATGGCAATAGTTAAAACTTTTTTGTAAATATCTATTTTTGTACAAATATTTCAAGCACCATATATTCATTACTTATCCGAATTTATATTTTATAAAGTATTTTAACTAAACTATTTTATTTTTTCTATTTACAGACCATCGACGAGGTTTATCTGGATCACTTGAATGCCTCGAAGAGCGGACGTCCACATTGCACTTTCATTGTCAAAACAAAGAAGCGAAGCTACAATCTGCAGGCCGCATCCGATTCGGCGGCCCGTATTTGGATCGATGCCATCATCACTGGGGCCCAGGGTAACCTGGACTATTAGAGGATCCAGCGGAGGACTCCAAAACCCTTCAGCCCAGTGCACAGTCTCAGCATTAAATGGGAAAGATTTTTTTAATATATAAGCTCAAATAACTATAACAAAGAAAGAAAAGAAACCAGTAGCCATGTAAGACCAAAAAACAATTGCTCACCACAAAGTGGGCAAAGAAACCTATAACTTTCTCTTATTTTGGCGAACTAACGAAATCCGAGATTTCAGTACTGGACCAAAGTCAAGAACGTATTTTTTTATAGAACTATATAATGTATGTACATTTTACTTTGTCATATTCTTGTTAAGAACTATTTTTCTATCGCTAGGTTTAGAAATGAATGTAAATCAAGGACAGCCCCATGCTACTAACACCGCCATTTTAAATCCTAATCATATGGATATACTTATAGTGCTTTGACCAATAGTTGCAGTGCCCCTATATTGCTGAATTCTTATTTCTTCTTTTGTTTCTTTTTTTTGGAGCCCTGCTATTATTGGTCAAACATCTATACGATCGCATATATATCATAAACACTAGACTATAACGATATACATATATACAAATTGTATAACGATTTAAATGTAACAACCAAAATGACTCCTGAACACTTGAAGTTTCATCGTGAATTTACCTATTAACTTTATAATTGTGTATGCCTATTATATTTTATAAAAAATATACCATATATTTTGATAAATGTATAATTGGAAGAATCAGATCGAGAGTATGGGGACAAACTATTTGCCCATCACTACGCCCAAGACTAAAACTGAATTGAACGATTTGCTCAGGCAGCTGGAAAGGATAATCAAAAGCAAAACAGAAACTGAGAAACATGAAACTAATTCTAAGCAATAGCTATAAATATGTGTAACAATACAAGCTAGTTAATAAAAATAATTGTTTTTTAGATAAACAAATGAGTTTTATTTGATTAAGAAGTTTAAAAAAAAAAACAGTTTTGGTGTCTTAAAAAAGGTAAAAAAAAAGATCTTAAATTAATATTTTGTTTCTACAAAATTTGATTTCATTTTCTAATGAATTGGGAAATTTAAAGTACACTAAAAAAGTTAGACTGATTAAACCAATTAAAAAATTACATAACTAAATATTAATAGAAAAAGCGAGAAACTATTCAAAAGACTTCATAAAGTAAAAAGCCATTTTGTCAAAAAAATAAATGATTTTGTTATATTGTTTTAAACCAATATCTGTGTGTGCTATTTTTTAAATTAATAATATTTTCCACAAGGCAGTCTATTCTTTCCTTTTTTAAAGAACTTAAATCTATAGATATATAAAAAAAATTTAAGAACTATTCACAGCAAGTTAATATCAGGTTCTAATATATCCTGAGAAATATTCTCCGTTATCACATTTAATATCTAGGGTCTATTAATAAAAAGATAATGTATACTCTTGGTTACACATTTAGTTTAAATATTTTTCCAAAAAAATTTTGTAGCCCTTCACAAATAGAAGGGCTTTAACAACTATTCACAGCTTGTATTAAATCTAATATCAGGTTTGCATTTTTTCAGAGAAACATTCTCCGTTATCACATTACTAATATATAGATCTATTAATAAAAAGAATGTATTCTCTTGGCCACACATTTAATTTACATATTTATACCAAATATAATTTTGAAGTGTTTTTCAAGTTTTCCGAAAGATGACAAAAAAATGGGATGAATAATAGCGATTAACAGACCGATACAAGAATATTCAAACGATGGCTTTTGATTATCGCGCACAGAACTTTAAGAGCTATCCGCGATCGCTAGGCGATATACACAAAACATATACCGAATGAATCAAGTGGAAAGGTGTGGAAAATTGATGTTTATAAATTTTGACGTTGCTTGAGAACGTTTCAGGCAGTTCGTTTTACGTAAATAGTGAATACATTCGAGGTAGTATTGTCTGGGCCCAGGGCCGATTTTGTTTACAAACACAAATGTTGTAAATTCATGTGTATAAATCTACAAAACAGTATTCAAAATGTTTCAGTGAGCACAGGTCATAAATCTACAAGTAGTACTAAAGAGTATAGCATTTTCCTCCAACTGCTTAGGGCATGCCCCAGCTATCGGTGCGTCGCCGCTTGTCCGGCTGTATTCCCAGGTCCTCGTCCTCGTAGCGATCCAGATACTGAAGCAGCCAGCGTGCGAACTCGTTCATGTACGGATCGATGCGGGCGATCACATTGAAGGTGATCACCGCCGGCGGAGCAAGGTGCTCGTTGGTCCCGTAAACACGCTGTACAAAGTGCTCGCAGTGGAAGATCGCCACACAAACGTCGGATTCAAGGACCTCCAGTCGGAAGGCCAGTTTGGCAAATGATTCCGCGAATTGCTTAAGCACAATATACGTCTTGCTGGAGAAGACAGCTGGAAAGAAGAGTTGTCGCCAATTAGAAGAGCACAGCAAATAAACGCAAATCCTCGACTTACTTGGTCGCTCTTTCCTGGAGATCACATAGTACTTTTGCAGCATCTGCTGGGCTCCATCGCTGAAGGTGGTTTTGCGCTGGTGCAACAGATGGATAAGCATACGCATGTCCTCCTCGTGAATGTTTAAGCCATCGTTTACAGTATGTTGTCCCTCTGCGCTGTGCTGGTGGATTATTAAGTTCCACAGGCTCTCGCTGGCATGATCACCCATGTAAATGGGCAGCCCGAATATTCTGGAACATTTATCAAGTTAAATAATATTATTTTACAAGCGAATTTTAAAGTTTTCTCCTTACGGGCACAATTTGGAGAGGACTTGGGTCTGATTGCTGGAGTTATCCGGCTGCCACTGCGTCCAGACGGCTGCTTCCAAGGGCTGATCAATTTGCAGCTGAGGCACTGGCACTGCTCCGTTTTCAATGCACTTCTCCAGCTGGCATCCCTGATCCTTGGTGAGGCGAGACCAGTCCCCCACATAATAAACCCCCTGCTGGGCCATCAGCAAGGGACAGGCCACCACCCAGTTGAAACGCGTGGGCAGGGCACTGAAGGTCGGGTGCAAACCATAGTCGTGTGGCCCTAGGAAACGTGGAGCCAGTTGGCCCACTTTGTTCATGAGGTGATTAGCAATTAGGCTGTCGGTGGCGATGATGCACAGCGCAATCGGAGCCCGTACCTCCTCGGTTTCAATCGAAACAATGCTGGCCAGCAGCACCATCTTCAGGTAAACGTAGCAATCCATGGGCACGCAATCTTGGCTGAGCTGAGCACTCAGTGCGTAGACAAATGAGTAGTCGGAATATTGCGATGAAATCAGGTGATATAGCTTCTTAATGCTGGACGGCACGCAGTTCAAATCTGGCTTGGGATACTCCTGACCTTGCTGTGATGGGGCACGGAATATCTGGTGACGCTCAAACGGTGCTCCTGTGTCCTCAACGACGACGGCGTTTGGATTGCCGTGAGGCCCGTCGACGAGCGGCGGCTGAGAGGCCTGTAACTCCGACTCCGACTGACACCCCGATCCGTACTCCCATTCCTGGAGATCCTGGTACGCCTGGTACTCCTCCTCTTCCTCTCCCTCCTCCGACTGGGTATCCTCTCGGTCCATATCCAATAGGGGCCTGGTGTACATAAGGTCCTCGTCCTGGTAGATACTCGAATCTAGCGGCTCCTCCTGCAGCTGCTGCTGGTCCTCCACCAGCGGGGGCGAACTGAGGGTATGGGACCACTGCAACTGGCTCGGGCCGGAAATACTGGACGGTAGGCAGCTCGGGCTGTGGTGGGGCGGGCTGGGGGTGGACCATCCCGTAAAGAAATCCGTATTGGGGGTGCCCACACCAGTGCAAGGGAGGCTGGCAAGCCGAAAAACCGACTGGCTGGCATTCCTGCTCTGTATTTCGATGGGAAGCTGTGGTGTCGGGTGGCCCCAAATATTCCCCGACTGGGGATTGTAGAAAATTAAGGGCGGCGGATTGCTGCCGGCATTTACCTTGATCGTTTCTGGTGGTACCATGACTTGGATTGGTACGCTGCCTGATGGTTGTACTTCGACCTGCGCTTGGGGCATTAGTTGTAGTTGCGACTGGGGCTGGTATTGGAGTTGGGATTGCGGGATGGATTGTGGAAGGGTTTGAATAACAGGTTGCGGCAGCGATTGCGTTTGGGGTTGCATTAGAGTTTGCTGTTGCGTTGCAGTTGCAGGAGCATAATGGTAAACTGGGGCCAAAGGCGGCGCACTGCAGTTGCACCTGGGCTGAATCATGGGTGTGGGCAGCAGTCCAACACTCGGTGTGCGCGTGGGCAACAGATGCGATGAATTATTATGCAAGGAACGCAGAAATCGCTGGCGACGGCGTCTTCTCTGTCGTTTCGAAGGGAAAATGTTTACAACAGGATTCTTATGTGCACTACAACTTACGCTCATTCTGGACGGGCGACGTTGTCGTCGTTGTACTTCCTCCCTTTCTCCTGGCCCTCCCAAGGCCATTTGCGACTGCTGATTCGATCCACCGGCCACACGATGCTCCCTTGGCCGGAACTCCTGAGCGTTGCAGTTCAAGCTGCTGCGCATGGCTAACTGTCGGATGTGACGGAGTGGCTGGTTTCCTGGCAGGCGCTTGACCTGCTGCGGGCTCATCTGCTGCTGCACATATGTCTGCAGCTGGCGCGGCACTGCCTGGTCCTCCTGCGATTCCTCCGGCGAGGACTGCATAAACTGTTGACTCATCGACTGAAGGCTGCGGACCAACCGTAGGTTATTGTTGCTGCGCGGAAATCTCCACGACATGAGTCTTTGACTTTGGTACATCGGTGTCGGCGGTATCACGTCGTCGTCCTCATAACCGGCGCTGTTGCTACCCGGAAATGGAGTTTGCTGCTGGATGGGCTGATCGGTGAAGACGGGGACTGGTATCGAAGCAACGTTTTCGTCATCACGTGGTGTCTTTGCAGGACTCTTTGGTTGCTGGCGGATGGTATTGCCGGAACTCTTTGGTTGCTGCTGTTGCTGCTGCCTGACAGGACTCCTCTGATGTTGCTGCTGGGCAGAACTTCCAGGACCTTTCTGTTGCTGTTGCAATGACTTTGCAGGACTCTTCTGACGCTGCTGTAAACCAGACTTTGGCTGCTGGTGCAAATGATTGCCAGAAGTCGTCGGCTGCTCTTGCATGTGATTGCCTGTAGACTTCTGAGGCTGCTGTAAAGGATTGCGAGGAGATTTCGGCTGTTGCTGCGTGGGATTGCGAGGTGACTTCGGCTGTTGCTTCAATTTATGGCCAGAAGACGTCGGCTGTTGTTGCATGTGATTGTTAGTAGACTTCTGTGGCTGCTGCAAATGATTGCCAGAAGACTTCTGCTGCTGTTGTATTTGATTGCCAGTAGACTGCTGTGGCTGCTGCAAAGGAGACTTTGGCTGTTGCTGCATGGAATCGCGAGGAGACTTAGGCTGTTGCTGCAAAAGATTGCCAGAAGATGTCGGCTGCTGGTGCAATATATTGCCAGACGTCTTCTGCTGCTGCTGGTGCAATGGAATCCCTGACGTCTTTTGCTGCTGTTGCAAAGGATTGACAGAAGACTTCGTTTGCTGCTGCTCCAAAGGATTGCCAGAAGACTTATGCTGCTGCTCCAAAGGGTTGCCGGGAGTCTTCTGCTGCTCCAAAGGATTGCCAGGAGTCTTCTGCTGCTGGTGCTGCTGCTTGGCTGGACCCACAGGGTTTTTCTGCTGTCCCTGAGGAAGTTTGCTAGGAGACTTTTGCTGCTGATTCTGCTGCTGTCGCTGAGAACTAGGTCCAGGACTCTTCTGCTGTTGCTGAACTGGATAACCAGCAGGCTTCTTGCTGACTTGCTGCTGTTGGGAAGACTTTCCTTGACTTTTCTGCTTCTGCAGGCCAGCATTTTCCGAGCTCCTCGGCTGCTCCCAAATAGAATTTGTAGGACTTTTCTGTTGCTTTAGTGAAGGACTGGCTGAACCCCTTCCCTGCTGCTGTTGGACTTTGTTGGGAGTCTTTTGCTGCTGCTGATTGGTAGTATCAATAGCTTTCTGTTGCTCCAAGGAAGCAACAGGAGTATTGTGCTCTTTAGTTTTGGGTAGATTTTTCCTCTCCTTCTGAGGGGAATGACCAGCATTTCGCTCGTGCGGCTGGGCAGAATCCCTTTTCAGCAGACTAATCTTGCTTGTAGTAGAATCAAGTGTATGATCGTTGTCACCAGGACGCACTAAAGTCACCCTCTTGGCTACAGTTTGCTGCTTGTTGCTGGACACTGACGGAAGTACGGCTTCCGGCAGGAAGTTGGCCAGAACTGGCGGATCGATTATGCGGCCGCGACGTCCTCGAAGGCGCTGAGCAATATTTGGCGAAGAGATGACTCCACCATCATTTGAATTTGTCAAGGGCGGCGTCGGTTGCTTACATCTCTTCGAACGCTTTCCCAAATCCGGATACTCCTCAGCATCCACGTTATAGTTGGCCTCGGGCTGGGTGTTTTCCACAGCCGAGAGCCAGACGTTGATAGTTGGTTTTAAAGCATGTTGCTGCACTGGAGGAGATGCCTTCTCCTGATCTTCGCTCTGTTGTGTGGTCACAACAGGAGTCACATCGCTCTCGACAAGGCCGCTCAATGGAATGGTGCTAGGAATTAGGAATTAGGACAGACATATGTATATTCGCAGATATCTGTAACTACTTAAACAAACTAGGAATCTTACCCTATGGAGCTTGCATTATGAGCGTTTCCATTGGATTCATTGCTATGGAACTGGGACTGATTAGAAGAAGGTGTTGTTTCTTGGAGCTGCTCGTCATCGCCGCGCAAGAAATCATTGAGCTGAACGGCATTGCGGCGACGACGGCCTCTCTTCTCTAGATGCCTCTTAGATGGCATGCTTCCAGTTGATAGGTGGTCGACGATCCAGTGAAGTAGCCAGTAATGAGATAGCTTGATCCTAACTTTAATTCACAGTCGTGGGCGTGAGCTTTTAGAAGGAATTGAATCAATTTTGAAACGCAAGGAACAATTTTTTTTAGTAAAGTAACATGTCTAGAAAATATTTCGATTCTGTCTTGATTGGTTTGACATAACTCAAATGATTGCTTTGTTTTATTATATTCGGATTTATTTACACTCATGGGTGCTTTAATTTTCTTTTTTCACTCACAAATAAAAAATTGGTTAAGTAAGGTAATGCAAGTGTCTTATTTATTTATGCCTTGCTTTAAATAATTTTTCGGACTTAATTACACAGGTCGAAAAAATCCGGACTTTTTCTGGGCCTTAGACTAAACGCTACAAAATCTGAAAAGATTTTACTTGTAGATTACTACCCCAAAATTCGAAAAAAAGGGCGTCACAGTTTTGAGAAAATCGTGGTCAAAGTACCAATATTTTGACTCTAGACATTTTTTTACAGCTTAATAAAAGGTAAATCATTAATAATCCACCACCAGAATTTAGCTAATATGGTACTTTGACCTTTAACTTCAACAATTACCAGTCATTTTTTTTTATAAAAGATAAATTAAAAAAGTTGTTTGTCACATTTTCCACCATGTGTTCTGTGGGTCCAGCTTTAGGCTTAGTATTCAACCTAACAAAAAGTCGTCCAAAACCAAAAATTGTATATGCAAAAAACGCCACAAAAATGTTGTGACGTTTTTTTTATATGAAGTTTTTGGTTTTTGGACTACTTTCTGTTAGGTTGAATACTAGGCCTAAACAAGGAAAATATGAGGCTACTATAATTGAAAAAAGTGACAAAATCAAATGTAATACTGTCAACGATTTTCTTAAATTTTTCTTAATATGTTTAAAGTTTTTAAGTTTGGGGTTGTAATCTACAGGTTAAATCCTTTCAGATATTGTAGTGTTAAGTGTCGGATTTTGTTTAAGATCGGTGTTATTATTAGTTTTATAATGATTAAAATGAATTTATCAATAAAAGAATGCGAAATATAACATCCGTATAATTATACTTCCTATAGCCTAGAAAACTAACCCCACATACGTTTGTTTTTTTAATACCCTGGCAATCAGAATATCAGAATAACTCACCTCTTAGGCGGATAAGTTTAGGGCGATGTAGGCAGCCCTTGATTCGGGGTGTTTGTACTGCAGAACTGGGCAGGATGGCCAGGATTCGATAGGATTCGGTGACGCGCAACTTTTGGTATTCACTCATGGGCCGCGAGCAGCCCGAACACAAGGGAGCTGAAAGATATAAACAGAAGGAATTAGAAACCGTCACCAAACAGATCTTCTACAGAATTCTGTGGGAAGTACATATATGGAATGTGACGTGCCAATAATGGTATAGGAATAATTTGATGGATTCTGTGGAAAATTTTGGAAAGTGGTAATGCCAATGGTGGTTGTTGGAGTGCACAAATGACTTGGTTGGGATTTCTGTGAGATCCTAGCCTATAGGACATACCATCCGTTGAGCTGGTCTGTATGGCATTGCGCATACAGCCGCTGCCGCAGTACCAAATCGATTGCAGGCTGTATATGGAAAATCATAAAAAATAAGTGTGATTCTTCGGTTAGCTAAGCTTGATACTTCCTAGCAGCGAAGCTTAGAGTTTTAGAATTAAGAAAAATAAAAATAAAATAAAAAAAAAGAAAATAAAATGAAATAAAAAAAAGTTCATATTCGGTTAGTAGGTTTTAAAATAATATATAAAAAATAATCTTCCCAATAACCAAAGTATTTTGATTAGTTTTCAATACTACCAAAAATAAAACTTATAAATTTCTATTGATCTTGTCTTGTAATAGAATTAGACGAAGCATGGAATAGTTAAATAGAATTCGACTTAGGAAGTATGGAAAGGTAAAATAAATATAATGCGGTTAGTTTAAGAACTCAAAACTTAAATTCCAAAGGACCTTTAAACCATTTTGTATGATAGATACTACATAGCTTAAGAATTTTGATAGAAAGAAACTAGGAAACTGGAAAACTAGGAGACTAGAGTTAACGACAAGCAGACAGACTGGTTTTGGGTACTTGTGCTATTCTCTGCAAGGACAGGTGTAAACTAAGGAACTGACACCAGTGTCTCCTGCGGTGTGTAGGCTGCCAGGATGCCCTGAACCTGGGACAAGCCCAGGCGCAGCGACTGATCCCGAGGCTCGAACTGGAGGCCCGGGCTGAGGGGCAGGCCCACTAGGCGCCAATGGGCGTGCAGCTGGTTGATATCGATGGGTTTCAGGCCGGCGTCCTTGAGATGTTGCCTGACCAGGCCGTAAACGGAGTACCGGACGGCCTCCTGGAACTGCAGCGGTTCCTCGACGATCAGTTGAAGCAATTTGGGCGAGATCTCGAGCAGGCGTACGTAGTCGAAGTCGAGGCGCAACTGGATGGGGGCCAGCAGGTCCTCCGGCCGCCGGGTGTTTCTATAGTTCGCCACAAACCGGCCAGAGGAGCCCTCGACCAGCTTCAGCAGCTGCGTCTGCCGGCAAAAGTGCTCCACCAGCTTCTGCTCGTGGAATCTGCATTATACATCGGTGATAGATTATCGTATCTTGTGTATTTCATGTGTCACATGTGCCAATAAGTCTTAAGCTAAAAATCATCCTGTTTTTTTGTGGCCAGGATTGCCATTTACTTACTGGCTATTTACTGGAGTCTCGTTTGGTACTACTGATTCTGCACCGGCATCCACTGTAAACATCTTACACAAGCTTGAAAAATCGCTGGGGAGAACTTAACTGAACTCAAAAAATTTTTAAGATGGTTTGTCACTTCGAGCCTAAAACAAGTTGAAATCGATGTCAAAAGGTGTCTGGATCAATCGGGCTCCCTAGTACTTCGATATCGAGCGGCGATTTTGTTCTCGGTCTATCGCCCCTATTAAACATCGATATTCCGAGTTATCGGGCCGTATTTTCCGAGAAAATTGATCACATTTTCCGGAAATTGGTCCGTTTTACATTAATGCATTTTTCACCTGTAAGAAGCTTTGAAACCGCTTTTTATGTGCTTCGGTTTTCGAAAAGTTTTCGTTATTGTTTCGTTTCATCGTTTCTTTCTGCTTAAAGCCTGTTTACACTAAGGTGGAGTTATGGAGTTTTGGGGCTATTGGCTTATACTCTTTTCCCAAAGAGTCCATCCGTTGGAAACGGTTAGGATTTTTGACAAGAAGTGAAGCTCCGAATTACTACAGATCACATCCACCATCTACCATTCGATATGAGCTGATCTGCACAGCTGTGGCTTATCAAATCATAAATGTTGCCTCGGCGCCTTCCATTTTCAAATGTTATCATTGCTAACGTTATCATGGTGAATGTTTCAATTTTCAATTCAGAGTTGCAAATTTGGATGGTGGAATAATTGGAAAATTTTCGGAACGGCAAACCCTTAAGGTAGATTCCAGATCCCTCTCGTCATACTCGGCCACGAAGACGCTGTTTGACCTATGAAAGGAAAACATTGAAAAAACAATTGTTTGCCCCAAGTGTTAAATTCACATAGAGAATCGCTGAAGCGAACAGCTGATCGGGATAAGCAAACCGTATCCGAAGAAGACGTGCATACTTAGTTACTCCGAAGAAATTCAAATTAACGCAAAACGAAGTACAATTTAAGCGCTAGCATGTGGTATGTTCACAGCGCCAAATGATAATGAGATTTTCTTTCAGGACTATTGTGGGTCAACTGTGAAGCCCTTTCCTCGCATACAGTTCTTCTTGTAAAAAATGCTGAGTGAAAATGCTGGAATTTCGAATTGATTTGCTTGTGTGGTTCCATTTTCCACTGAAACGAGTTGTAGCAACTGTTTCTCATCTCTTCCTTGCACTTTTATTTCTTAAGCCTAGTACTCAGATCGGCTAAGAGTTTCACTAGTCGAAAAATCTTATTCTTTGTAGTGTGACCGAAGTTTTCAAAGTTCACCCGCAATGCATGTAGCATGGTCTTACTGTCAGTCAGTTGGGTTTGAAATTTAAATGTAAAAAGGAGGAGTCTGCTGGTACACAAAGATATTAAAATAAAAATAAATGGAATGTTCAACGAATGTTTTTATTTATGTAAATTAGTAGTTTAAAGCTTCCTTCTCGTCCCACGAATGCTTCGCCATCTTTCCCGCTCCACCGCATTCCAGCTCCGAGTCTCGATAGGCATATTGGACCTTGAGGAAGTGGGAGCCGTATTGGGAACGGGGTTGATCCGCTGATGCTGCAGGAAGTCGCCCAGCATCCTGGCAGTGGCTGGCTATGGCTTCTCCAACTGTTCTTTAGCGGGCGCCCTATTTTCCTCCTCCCGATAGTACCCGCTCCTCCAGCTCCGCTTAAGCTGGCAAGTAACTGGTGGTGGTGGTGTCCGGATTCCTATTTGAGAGGTCGTCGGAGATCGTATTACTGGTGGTTCTGCTGAAAAGATACTTCTATTAGTACAACGCGACCAAATTCTTTTGGCCAGATCTTACTTTCTTTGCGAGGAGGCGCCCGGCACTATGTCCATGTAGAGATCGAAGTCCCACTCGGCATGTTCCTTCCCACTGGGATTCTCTAGTGGATCTCCTCCAGCACTTCAACTATTCTGCGAATTTGACCCTTTTGTGGAATTGCTTCCTGTCGGTGAAATCCCGCAATAAAGGGCATAAGCTTGTATTTGGCGTCCTATTTCATCTGCTCTGATCTTCTGGATTCGATTTTGGGGTTTTTCTCCCATTTTTAATTTTTAGTTTCCACATCGCCTTTGCACGAACACCGCCAAAGATCAAATTTCTTATTCTTTGGGCCGCGGCTAACGGCGTTCATCGAAAATTCACTCGCAAAATCTGGTATTTTTTCTAGTATTTCCTTAGCTCATCTGAGTACCGCGCTGAAAAACAGACCCGACGAAAAGCGTTAGCCGCGTATCTGCCTCTCGCTCACTCCTATGGTTAGCTCGCGGTTTTCGTCGATCTGAGTACTAGGCTTTATGGAAGAAAAAGTCGCTGAAGCTGATTTTGGTCGCTGAAGCGGAAACCCCTCTGTGCGAATAGGGTATTACTCTTCATTCAAGGGCCGCGTTCAGCAGAGCAACAGATCACTGATCATTGTTATATCAGAAATCAGTAATCAAGTTTATTCTGCTAGACGCTTATTGTACATTATGACGTCGAAATATGTAAAATATGTTATTCCAAAAATTACGCGAGACATTTTTTAATTGTTTTTAAATTATTCATACAAAAAGTTTTGGTATTTACATATATACTCGTAATTTCTTAAGTTATATGCTTTTATTTTCAAAAACAGTAAAGTTAATCCGATCATTTCTATGGCAGCTATATGATATAGCTGTCAGATCCGCGGGATTTGATTACTTAATATGCGTTTTGATACAAAATATCGATTGGCAATGCTTTATTTCTATATATTTAAAATTAAGGGAGTTATTATTTTGGACAGTAATAGTGGTAAAACGCCCATAGTGCAGGGGTCTAAAATGAAACGATATTTGTCTATCCTAGTAGGCCTTTAAAACTGTCTCCCTACTAGTGTTTCTTGTCAAAGAAAATTCAGTGAAAATGTTCAGTAGTCATTCAGGTGCGAACGAAAAGGGTTCTCACGGCAAAGCATATTTTTATCCTAATTTTAGGAAAAATTTTCCTGCAAAATTTTCATTAAAAAAGTGGTTAGTTTTTGAGTTACACTATTACACCTATTGAATAGGAATATTTTGAGGTCCGCCGGTTCAATCTTTTACATGGCTGCGAAAAAAACCTTATCTAATTTATTGCTCTTACCCGTTTCGCCCGTCAGGGTTACCTTTCGACCAGAATCTGCTACATCATTCGGCGCGGAACTCGAAATCCCAGCGAAGGCGTTATTTTGCAGCCCCTTTTCGGACCTATTTCTGGAACTGTACAGTCCGGAGTGGTACTACTTTAAATTCACGGCCACGCAGAGGACGGGTTAATTTGGCCGCAATCGCATCTATTCTATACGATATCCGCCGCTTCTGCACTAGTATCCTGTCTTAAAGGTGAGTTATCCTTTCCCTTTTTTTTTAATTTATCTCCTAAAAACACGAAAACCCCAAATCGAATCTAATCGAACCACTTCATTAATTAACAACTCCAAGAATGGCATCCCTGAAAAAGTGTTGTTTTTTCTGATGAAAAAGTGCTAAATAGGCGTTGAAAAGGTGAATCATTTGTGCCAGTACTGTGCAGTAATGAATCGTAGGACATGCCTACGTTAAATTCTTTACCACCTTTCATACATAAACCACTAGTGAAAAAGCGCTTGGTGATGATCTCTATTGCTTTTTCATTAGCAAATACATCACCCTTTCAGCGCCATTTTAGAAGCTTTTAGTTGCTAGTGCTCTATTTATAAGTTAGCTAATAGTCTTACATTTTAAGTTAAATAAATAAATAAAATATTTTTATATTCCTTAGCGTAGCTTATCAATTGGCCATGGGAATGGCCCTTCAGTTGTCGGGATGACATAGAATCCCGGTCTACTTCAAGAGTTTCCTAATGAGGACCCGCTGATGCTTGCGTTGGGGAAATCACATTGTTTTCCCAGGATGGGATGAGATGACTCTGGAGCATGTCCATGTCCATGTCAGAAACTGTCAATGTTGCCCATTGGTGATCGCCAAATGCTCTTGACTTTCTCTAGAAATGCCATAAGATTCACCGACATATGATTGACTATCTAAACTAAGTGAGTTTAGCACATGAAGGCTACGTTCTGCCCCAAATGGCACTGGCCCAAATCCACCTAAGGAACGGGTAAGTGGATAAACCCAAGACTTGCCTTCAAATTTTCCTCCTTGCCGAATGAGTCAAGTGCTTTGTGGCGTTGGCCAAAATATATCTTCGAAGAGACTGCCAGGACAAACAGATAAGGCACTTGAGATGATGCCCGAGGTGAAGGAAGAACCGTCTGGGGACCTGGAACTCCATGGCTGGTTGAGCATGGTCTTTCCATATGAGCAGAAACGGCTCTGGATCTCTGGATTTGACCCCATGGTAGCCATTAATAGCGGACGTCTAGAGCCTTTTCTGTTCATAGGCAAAGACCAGCTCATCCAGCTATGGAATTCTGGCGACCAGATGGTTTTTTCTCCATTCCGGGCAACATCTCAATAGCCTTTTCTGTTTGTCCTGGGAATCTTTCCTGGAGATATATTCTGGCCAACCACTCACTGCACTGGACTCGTTTCGCAAGGAGCAATATTTGAAGGCAAATCTTGGGTTTACCCACTCACCTCGTTCATGAGGTGGATTTGGACCAGTCCCATTTGGGCATTCGGTATAGCAAGTGCGCAAGGCTTCGATGAGGGGATCGGATGTATCCCGTGGATGCACTCGACACCCTGATCGGGGCCTTTGTCCTTTTGCCAGCCTAGTGAGCCACTCGAGCAGGATCTGTAGTTCCTGACCCAGGCGGATGCTTTTGCCAAAGGTTCCAACGACTGCCAAGACTATCAAGATCGGAAATGCAGAAAATTTACGACGAGGAGCACGAGGAATCCAACTGGAGATGGACGCCTTCATTACCCAATAGGAAAGTTATGAGCTGAATACGAAAATAAACTGAGTGTTTTACAAAATTAACTGATTTACAAAAATAAATACAATTTATGGGTATCATTTGTATCGATATACAGGATATAAGCTTAATTTCTTTCTAAAAAATCCATCTGAAAACAGAATCAAACTCAAATATTATCAGTTAATCTCTGACAACCAAGTTTATTCATAACTAAAAACTATTAAAAAAAAGATTGTTCTACATCGGGTTTTTCATCTTGTTGTTTATTTTAAATTTAGTGTATCATTTTGCAGTGTACACACGTTATTTGTATAAAAAAAAACAGACACAGAAGTTTGTTTTTGCTGGTGGTGATGTCTCCTTAACGGTTGGACTTGGCGACACGCTCCAACTCATCCTTCTTCTTGATGGCGTACGAGTTGGAAGAGCCCTGGAAAAATAAAACAATTGAGAATCAGTACATGTGATATATATGGTGTTCAAGTCTATAAAGTTATAAAACAATTTGGAGTCTTTGTTCTTTTACGTTTCTCATGTTCATTGAACTGGAATGCTGTTACAAGAACAAGGATAATAAAGGATGGGTATTGATCTGGTCCAAAAGCGAGACTACATAAATAAACCATCATGCAGAATTAGACTGGACCCATTTACTGACCGATAACTAATTTAGATTTCTATATTTGTACAATGTTCTTTTACGTTTCTCATGTGCATTGAACTAGGATATTATCACAAGCACAAGGATAATAAAGGAATATTAATCTGGTCCAAAAGCGAGACTACATAAATAAACCATCATGCAGAATTAGACTGGACCATAACTGCCCGATAGCTAATTTAGATTTCTATATTTGTACAATGTTCTTTTACGTTTCTCATGTGCATTGAACTAGGATATTATCACAAGCACAAGGATAATAAAGGAATATTAATCTGGTCCAAAAGCGAGACTACAAAAATAAACCATTATGCAGAATTAGGTTGGACCCTAATAGAATTAGATGAATATCTTAACTTGATCAATGTTCTTTTACGTTTCTCGTGTGCATAGGACAGTAAAGTGGCCACTAGCACAAGGATAATAAAAGATTTGGAGTTTGATCTGGTCCAAAAGCGAGACTACATAAATAAACCATGATGCAGAATTAGGTTGGACCCATTTGAATGACCAACTGTGTCACTAGAATAATGAAATGAGCAGTAATGAAGGCCAATTCCTGGGTTAATTCCCAGTGCGGAACGAGGTTCTCGATCTGGTCTACGAGCGAGGCCAGGCATTTTGATTATCTAATACCAGGCATAAAAGTAGACCTTCCCTTTCCCAGTTTTCTTTCTCCCTTTATAATCCATATTTACTCACCTTAGCAGCGTTGATCAGCTCATCAGCCAGGCACTCGGCGATGGTCTTGATGTTCCTGAAGGCAGCCTCACGAGCTCCAGTGCACAGCAGCCAGATAGCCTAAAACAAATAGATACAGAATAATGTCAGCAAATGTATAAACAGGATAAAATAGTAGCAAGACTTTTGGGGTTCCAAAAAAAAAATTATGCTTTTATTTTTTGAAACCCCACCAAACAGATTACTTGTTTTCAAAATGTCTCTTCGTTTCATACGCCAAATGTCGGCTAAATTACACATTATGACGCTACGGATATTAGATAGAATTTCGATCTAGCCAAGTATTATAAGCCTGCAGTCTCCACCGAACCACAAGCCATAGCTACCGGCCAATATACACATGTTTGTGTCACATCCTCTAAGTAAACCCACCTGGTTGACGCGACGCAGGGGCGACACATCCACAGCCTGGCGACGGACGGTACCGGCACGTCCAATACGGGTGGAGTCCTCACGGGGTCCGGAGTTGATGATCGCGCTGACCAGGATCTGCAAGAAATAACAATATCAAATTTAATAAGCTGTCATTTAGATCTTATAAAGAGATTATATTTAAAACGTATGGTATAGAGTTAAACCAAGCATGAATTCTAAAGAAAAGGGTTTGTTGATTTATGCTTTATTAAGGTTGCATCTTCAAGCCAATGCCCTTAAGAGGAATAGCTAACCATGGGGTTTGTTGTGGTCCAATTGAATACCACAACGCTGTGGAAACCAACGCTACAGTTTTAGTTTTGGACGGATATTACCGCCTAATAAATATTTTTCAGTTTAAGTGTTGTTTTAATTTCCAGGAGAGCAGGAAGTGGTTTTAATCTTCAGGCACAAGGATAGTTAAAACATTTATAATTAATATTAGTCCATTTTAAAGATGCTCAGTACGACAAGGTGTATTCAAACCGTCTGACATTGAGGTGGACTAAAAACGTGCTCTGAGAAAAAGGGGTTTGTTGATTTATGCTTTATTAAGGTTGCATCTTTAAGCCAATGCCCTTAAGAGGAATAGCTAACCTTGGGGTTTTTTGTGGTCCAATTGAATACCACAACGTTGTGGAGATCAACGCTGCAGTTTTAGTTTTGGACGGATGACAATGTCCTCAATAAATACTGTTTAGCTAAGTGTTGTTCTAATTTCCAGGAGAGCAGGAAGTGGTTTTAATCTTCAGGCACAAGGATAGTTAAAACATTTCTAATTAATATTAGTCCATTTTAAAGATGCTCAGCACGACAAGGTATATTTAAACCGTCTGGCATTGAGGTGGACTAAAACATATTCTGATATAATTGGTTTTGTTGATTTATGCTTTATTAAGGTTGCATCTTTAAGCCAATGCCCTTAAGAGGAATAGCTAACCATGGGGTTCGTTGTGGTCCAATTGAATACCACAACGCTGTGTAGATCAACGCTGGAGTTTTAGTTTTGGACGGATCAATAAGTCTTCAATAAATACTTTATTTCTAATGTTGCCTTAAATTCCAGGAGAGCGGGAAGTTGTTTAATCTTCAAGCACTAGGATAATTAACACAGTTTCCTCTGAGTCTGTTATAAAATATGCTTTAGCTGGGATAGAGTTTCCTTCAACTAGCATTGAGGTCGACTCATCAAGAAGTAAATCCCTATACTTCATGATCTTATATCGATTCTAATGTTGAATTAAGTTCCAGGAGAGCGGGAAGTGGTTTAATCTTCAAGCACAAGGATAGTTAACACCTTTTCTATGAGTCCCTTATGAGTTTATGCTCAGTTTGGCTGAAATGTACCATCAACTGGCATTGAGGAGGACTACCTAAAGTAACATCTCTAGTTTCAATTGTAGCTTTAAGTTCCAGGAGAACCAGAAGTGGTTTTCTATCTTCAGGCACTAGGATAATTAAAACTCTGGTTCACTATTAGTCCATTTAAGAGTTATGCTTCGGAAAGTATGTATTAAGACCTAACCAGCATTGAGGAGGACTTAAAACTATATCTCAATTCCCATCAATTCCTACACAACTTGGTTGTTATATAATCTAACAGAGGTGATTGTCTTGATATTGTCTTGTAGTTTTAAGTTCCAGGAGAACGAGAAGAGGCTTGGCGATCTTCAGGCACTAGGATATTAAAACCTTGGGGTTACTCTGCGTGCCCATTCTACCCATGGCCGAGTGGCGATGATCTCTGGCCACAGTTTAGCATGGGACGCTCTTTGGGGGAGGATATCGATGTGTATATGCGGTGTATGTACCTGCAGAGGGTTCTCCCCGGTGAGCAGATGGATGATCTCGAACGAGTGCTTGACGATGCGGCAGGCCATCAGCTTCTTGCCGTTGTTGCGACCCTTCATCATCAGGGAGCAGGTCAATCGCTCCACAATGGGGCACTGGGCCTTGCGGAAACGCTTGGCGGCATAACGTCCGGCGGAGTGGGGAAGGTAGCGGGCGAACTTCTCCTTCACCGAGATGTAATCCTGCAGGGAGATGTCGTTGACGGTGACATCGTCGCAGGACCAGCGTCCGAAGAGCTTGATCTCCGGCAGCTCAGTGGTGGCCACCACATTCGTCTCCAGGATCGTCTCAGCGACCTCGGCTTCCAGAGGTGCCGCTGGCTCCTCGAAGGTCTCCACCACGTTTTCAGCAACTTCAGCCATGCTGCAAGAGTTTTCCAGGGAAGGTATGTTAGTCACATGTCTATAAATCGATAGTTTACTGTGGGATATCTGGGGGCTTTGCTATCTGTGAGACATTTCTATTCTTTCTATTTTGAAATCAGTTTGTAAAATAACGATGGTCAGCCTATGTAAATGCACGTGTGGATTTATTGGTAATAATATTTAAATATTTTATCATTTTTTTTTTTTATTATTTTGTTGCTTTTTTTTATACAAAACTAATACCATATTTATAAAGTCTCGGGTAAGCCAAGAAAATTAATCAAAAACGTGTTTTTTTATTTGTTTATGGAGAAGACAATTAGATAATATTTTGTTGGTAGTATTTTCAACAAATAATTCATTATTATTTAAAATAATAAAGTGCTTATGGGCATAACTAAGTAAATACATTTACCCATTTTTTCGAAATTATTTATTATTATATTTTTTGAAAATCTCTTTTTTGAAGTGACAAAGCAACAAAAATACGAAATAATTAATGAGTTTAGATAGTTTTTTCATTCTTAAATCTGAAAAACCTTTGAAAAACAAACAAAAAATAAGTTGTCGTGAAAAAGGGTTTTAGTGCCAAACAGATATGATATTTAAAAAAAAGGGATAGATGTAATAATTTGTACTTTATAAGATATAAAGATTTAAATAATATTTTTTCGCATTGCTAACACGTTTTTTTTACAGTAAGTGCGCCGAAATTTCACATAGACACAACCACCGTACAACACACACACGCGAGTTGTTGTTGTTGACCTGCGGTAGACCTTTATTAAGTTTTAGATCTTTGGAGCGATATTATGGTGAGGAATATAAATCCTCGGTTTTTGATTTAGTTCAATATATATATAGCATATATATTATTTACTTTCGCAGCAGGCAAATAAAAAAATACAAAAAAAAGGTGAAACCAACACGTGTGACGCACTCACACTGCCGCACTCGCGCACACACACACAAACAAAAAGCCGCCCGTCTTTAACCTCATTTCGTTGGAAATTGCATTTTTCTGCAGATCGCCGCAATAAATTCACAAAACCCTCAGTATCCACACTTGGCCATAGCTTTAAGCCGTCTTTTGGCCCAACTCTGGCCACAATCCACACAGTAAATCGTCGAAAATCCCTTACTTTGTCACAGAAGAATCGAGATACGATGTCAGCGCAAAGGCAAACGCCTGAAAAAGAACATCTTACGGCAGTGTGCGGCAACGCCAGAAAGTCACATTTCCGCCGACACGCGCACGGTTGCATTTCGGCAGCCAGGGCTGCGAAGCGAGCGAGCTATCGATGACTGTCCAGCGGCGATAGTTGGACATTATCTCTTGATTTAAATACCCTGGTGAATGTATTTACATCTTGGGGTATACATTGCTGTCTATTAAAGAGTAATGTGCTTTAATATAAAGTATAACACTAGTATTTAACCGATTTTATCAACCGCGATGGCTGAACTTTCTATCGATATCCGGCATTTGCCCGCGTTGCCAGTCACACCGCTGAACGAGATTTGCCATTCACATCGCAATCGAATATTTGCAGTCACGGTTAAATAACGGTCACTCTAAAAACAATAAAAATAGATAATAATATTTAACAAACAACATATTTAATTATCTACGCATATTTCAAAATTAACACTTATTATGCTTAATATTTTTCTTATTTTGCTATGGTAATAATAATTATAAGCATTTATTGTAAATAAATGGAACTATATTCATTACATTTAGGAACCTTTACTTGAAACGAAATCATAAAATAATATTTTCAATTATATGGCATGCTTGATTAATAACTAAAATATATATATAAGCTATACGCAAATATTATAATTTTAATATTTATCTAATTTCACTAATTTAGCCATTCACTGTCACAGTCAGCTGTGAAAACCAGGGCTAACATACCAAAGTATTTATTTTTATATATTTTTCGGTATTTTAACGGGTCACACTGCAAGCAGGCCGAGAAGTTTCCAATTGGGAATATTCAGGATTTCTGAATTTCAGTACTAAATCGTCATCAAAACAGTCACAACTGTTAAAATCTTGCGTGAAACCGAGTCTATAAAAAACAAATTAAAACAAACAAAATGGTTCGCCGTGGACGTTCAGCCAGCCCCCCGCCCTCCACTCGTCGGTAAGAAAATCTAAAGATTTAAAGGAAATTCGAGGAAAATGGAGAAAGCAAAGCCGCGGCAGCGAAAGCATTTCGTAATCACTGGCAGGTCAATCGAATGATCTGGCTTTATCTTATGGAGAGCATTTCGCCTGCCGCTGCTTTTCCGGCCCTGAATTGGGTTAAGGTTACGTAACCTTAAAAAATAAGAGGAGACCCAATAACATGGGATGTTTTTTAGAAGTGCTGTCGATCTAACGGGTTTCCCGTCAAATCTCGCTTTTTTTTGAGATCCTGAACTGTTCAAAAACACCGGTCTTTTCAAAATTGAAGCATATGTATCAATATATATTGATAAGGCAATAACTACTTTCACGATTTTTCTCGAATTGATATACAACCTTTAAAAATTAGTCAAACATCTAAAACATCTAGAATTCCTACAATATTTAACATCCTTTCAATACCTTGTTGCAGATATTGCCATTTCCTATACCTTAAATTGTAATCTTATAAAACATTAATAAGACTTTCCATATTGCATTTTCCTAGAATTTATTTTAATTATTAAATTATTTTTTAAAAATTTTCACAATGTAAATTAATTAATGTTTCAATAATTGATATAACAACTTAAAAATTTAATCAAGCATCTAGAATTCCTACAATATTTAACATCTCTTTTATGTTTTGTTGGAGATAAAGCCAATTTCTTAAAGTATAGATTTAAAGATTTTCTATTTTTTCATATTTGTAAGTTTTTATTCCTCTGCATTTTCTTAGAATTTATTTTTTACATTGAAAAATTTGTTTAAACATTTATACAATATGGAAATAACCATTAAAATAGAAGATACGCAAGAAATGCCATTAATTAACACTTTGTATAACACGAAACCCGGCTGTTGTACCTGATTTCCACCCAAAAACCCTTATTTCGTCACAAAATAATCAACCCCAGCGCTTAAGTTCAAAGTCCAGAATAACAACCGATTGTTTTTGTTTTCCCCAACAGCACCGCACCTGTGCAGGCCCGAGCCCCCGCTCCCGCAGCTGCAGCCGCCCCTGTGCCGGCTCGTGCCGCTGCCCCGCCCCCACCGCCGGCGCCCATGAGTGCTCCACCCAGCGCCGTCGGCATGCCGGCACCCCAGCAGCCATCGATGTTCCAGCAGATGGCCGCCACCGCTGGAGGCGTGGCCGTGGGCTCAGCCATTGGACACACAGTGGGTCACGGACTGACCTCGCTGTTCAGCGGATCCGGCGACAAGGAGGCAGCTGCTCCGGCTCCGGCGGCAGCCGCTCCCGCCCCCCAGCAGCAGCCCTACTTCGCCCAGCAGCAGCCCAACGAGCCGCAGGGTGCCTGCGCCTGGGAGCTGAAGCAGTTCATCCAGTGCGCCCAGGGTCAGGCGGATCTGACCCTCTGCGAGGGATTCAACGAGGCGCTGCGGCAGTGCAAGCAGAGCCACCATCTCCAGTAGAGGACCGAGGACCCATCTCCCCGGATCAAACCCATCCGACCCCTTCGTTTAGTTCTTAATTGTTTAATCACAAGCATCTAAAAGAGAGCATTGTTTATATGTAGTGCAAAATGAAATGTTGAATAGAAAATCCCATTGGCAGCCCAATTTGTCCCTTTTCCTAAAAAAAAAAATATATATACTATTTTGAAAACTAAGACCCGCGGGCTGTCAATGCGGGCCAAAACAAAACACAGTTTTCATGAGTTTTTATTCTTGAAAAATATGGAACAAATCTAGGAAAAATTCGTATTAATTATTTTACTTTTAAAAATACATTGCATAGAAATTGATCAGCCTAAAATTATTTATTCACCTTTAATGTAATACTTTAAAATCACTAAAAAAAACATTTAAAATTTGAAATTTACATAATGCAATGCATATTTCTAGAATCTTCTAGACGAATACTTATGTACGTTTGACAAATCTAGTACAATTTTCCCTTTTCCGCCCTTCTGGAAAATGCAAATTTTGCATTCTATTGTGAAATGTGTCTTGCTTGTGGTTGCCAAAAATAAGATTGGTGACAATGCACTTCTATAAATACGCAAATCGATTCACTTCCCCTGTATATTTTCCACCCTTTCTGTGATTTCTTTGTCACGTGTTGCCTTTTCTTTTGTTTTGCTTGCAATGTGCTTCTGTTTTGTTGAAATTCGTTGGTAAACAGAGGCAAAATATGATAAACATGTTTACCTATTTGTTAGGCTATATATGGAGGGGTATACTATATATGTTCCTATGTTTACGGTTGATCGTAGGATTAGTCATACTATGATCTGTTTCCTACTTGTCAAAGTTTGGTAACCTTTGGATCTTATGAAATATTTCCTACAATACCGAAATATCTATAAAATATTGAAGGAAGTGGAATAGAGGAATACTTGAGGTATACGGAAATGGTTACCTTATATTTTATGTTGGCATAATATTTTCTTTCCTCTTTTATGATATTAGAACTATAAACCATTTTAAAAAATAATTTTAAAAACCATTGCTTCGAGTAAATTCAAGATGTATTATATCGTAATATCTTAATATGTTTAAATAGATTTCAGAAATTATGAGACCGTTAATTTATATGTGTTCTTTGGATCCTATGAAATATTTCTTATATCAAAATTTAAAATATTTGAGAAAGTGGAATAGAGGAATACTTGGGGTATTACAGAAATGGTTACCTATAATGTTAGTTATCTTTTATTAAAAAAATATTATATAAAGAATTAATATTTTGTGTGGGCATCAATAAATATATTAAACATAGAATATATTATTTTCTCTATTATGATAAAAGAGCTTTTAATCTTAAAAAATTTTAAATCATTGATTCGAGTAAGTGAAAAATGTATTAAATCAAAATATCTATAGAATAGCCTAGAACCGAAACCCCAACCAAATCATTCGAAAAAATAACTCCGCCAATTTCGAGACATTCCATTGTTTCCGTTTTTATTCCAGAATTTGTACATAGTGTCACTTCTGTCCATAATTATAAAGCGTATTGAGTTTGACATTTTTTGTTAATGGGCAATACGTATGTAACAACTACGAATTTGACACCTAGTAACACTAATTCTCAATTTAAACGGTATTGAAACGGGCGTCTCTTATTATCCAAAAAAACAGTATCTATATAAAAAAACAAAGCCAAACAAAGAGTTTGAAAAAGAACTACTAAGAATGAGCCAAACTTGATGAATGCGATCATTTTTGAGGGCAAGTGGTCCTTCCAAATTTTGGAATTTTCAATTCTGAAAGTGAGTGGGAATGGTTCGAGTGGGGATAGTAGGGTCTAAAGTGGGGGGTCTTCCGATTCCAAAGAGGTCTCCGGGGAAGAGCATCGATTCACCAGGTGTGTGTGTATATATATATTGTGTATGATTGTTGTGTTCACTGCTCAATTTGGAATTCCGCTTCGAATGTGGATTTGCCTATGATTGTCCGGGTTTTGCTAGTAAAAACGGGTGATGTATATATTCGTTGGGCTGAGGACGTTTATCTCCAGAACTTGGCGGGCTTAGTGTAGGGATAGTTGGAGGCCTCCTCCTCGTCCAGTTCCTCTTGAGATTTTTGCTTTCGCTGCACGTTGGGCACCTGAACCTTTGGACTGACCATCGGCTGCCTGGGTGGTTTGACCTTTCTGGAGGATCCCGGTGCTCCCCTAACCGCCGTCGACGAACTGCGCTTGGCCAGGAAATAGCCCTCGGTCATGTCCTTCGTGGAGCTTCTCTTGCCGGGATAGGCGTTTCCCCTGTAGGATGTGGACGCCTCGTACTTGTAGTTCCTGGCCACATGCGCCTGCTTCCAGCTGGCGGCCACCTCCTTCTCCTTGGTTCGCGGCTCTTCGAGATCCTTGAAGGGATGTGCCGCCTTGCAGATGTCCAGTTTGCTGGTGACCTGCGGCAGTTTCTTGATAACCACATTGTGGAAATCATTAACAGACGATTGCGGTTTGGATTCCCAAGTGCGCTTGGGTTGGGCCTTGACGATGAACTCCAGGGATGAGGCATTCCTGACCAGGTGACGCAGTGAGGCCTCCTTTTTAGGACGCACAGCCACCGAATTGGACCTCTTGTCGACGCGTCGGCCATTGTGGTCCCAGTTGACGGCCTCCTGCCGGATCACAGAGAGCAGCGATGGCTTGACCACCATTTCAACGGGACGCGGTCGTTTGGCCCCATCCTTGCGATGCAGCGTGGTTACTGGCGCCCGACGGGGTGACTCCCTGACCTCCAGATCGGCTGCTTGGATCAGCGAATTGGGCCGTGGGAACTGCAGATGCATCAACTGATCTCGGCGCAACGACACATGGCACTTGCCCTGCTCGAGGAGCTGCCGGGTGGGTGCATTCGGTTGATAGCCAATGCGAAAGGAGCCGGGATCCTGGACGTAGGCCAGCAGGTCTGCGAGATGTTGCTTGAGCAATTCCCGCTCTGGCGATCGTTTTGCCACCCTTTTGCCTCCTCCGGTGGGACGATGTCCGGGATCTGCCTCATCCTGCTCCGCCTGAGGCTCTGGCTCACGGGGTCTATAGACCACCTCCTTGGTGATCAGCCTGTGGTGCTTGTTCCGCGACTCCTGGGCCAGCAGAAGAGCCGACTTGGCCGCCCGGATGGTGGGCATTCGTCCCGTCTGGCTGGCGGTCTCCTTAGTGCGACCCCACGGTGCCTTCTCCTCCGGCTCCCAGACCATCTGCAAGGAAACGGGGAAGTTAATACTATAATAATAATGTTATTGTTATAATATTTATTAATATTATAATATAATAATTGATAGAACCTTCGCGTGTTAAGCTAAAAGTATTTTTTAGGCTCCCAATTTTCATATGATTTCTAGGTTTCAATAGTTAATATGCGGACTAGAAACCTAAAGCTATTTCTAAGTGTCACGTAGAAAGGTGACCCAAAACTATACTTATAAAGCGTAAAGCTGTGTCAATTGTGTATAATTAATAGGCATTTTGTTAGGAATAATTATATCTTATATTGTGCATACCAAATTTATTTTAATGGTGTTTACCTATTTGATCCATTTTTATGTTAGTACTATTAAATTTTAGATGTATGGCAGAAAGGTGACCCCAAACTGGTTTCCTAGATCCTTTTCAGCATCTCTAAGGTTTCGTGGTTTAAATGCCTAATTATCTACAGTAAAAATTTTCATCATTTGTATGATACATTGATATTTCTAACTTCCAATAGCTTGCATAAGGGATACCCAACCAGCATTTAGCTTAAGTAATGGGATCTTAAAACCCTTTTCAGTGCCAGTAAGAGTATGTGGTTTAGTTCTCTAATTATCTACAAGCAAAATTTTCATAATTTGTATGATACATATGTAGGTATTTCTAACTTTCGCTGGCTTGCAGATAGGATATTTAAAGTTTAATTTATGTAATACAATCTCCTATAAATAGGACTCTAATCCTAATTAATAGAACCTTAAATCCCTATAAATAGGAATTCCAACCCGTAGTAGGAACTCACTTTGCTGGTCTCCTGGACCTCCTTCATGCTCCTGGCGCTGGTCTTGCAGCTGGCGTGACGCAGGTGCTCCTGCTCGGCGGGCTGGCCCTCAAAGACGGGCACTGGCTGGTGGTTGGCCGATCTCCGCCAGCCCTCCAGTTCGGAGACGACCTGAACCCTCTGGTTGCTGGGCTGACGACTGCGTTGTCTCCTGTGATTGCCGCTGACCCAGGTTTGGGTTGTCATCCGGACAGTTGGCAGAGTCTTCATTTGTTGCTCGAGATTCAGCAGCTGCTGCTCCCGGTGCTGCTTGGCAGTACTGTTGGTGGTTTGCCACTTGCTGGCCATTTGGGGGGTCATTAGTTCGCTGGGCAGATAGGCCTGTCGATGATGCACATTTTTCTCCCTGCGCTCCTGGAACTCGTCCTCCTCCTCCGCCACCTCCCTCGCTGGCAGCGGAACCGGCAAGTGTTGATTGCGCAGGCGACTGCCATCCCTTCGCCTTTGGAGCTGCTGCTCCTCCTCCTCGGCCTGCTCCCTGGTGATATTCAGCTGGGGCACCGCCTGTCGTTCCACCTCCTCCTCCTCGGCGGGTCGCAGCCTGGGCACATAGAAACGCTGACTGAGCACACCCGTCCACAGATTGGACGAGGGCAGGAGGAGCGGTCGCACCGAGGAAAGGCGCCAAATGGGCCACTCCCGTCCCTGTACCGTTTTGGGGGCATAGCGCGTCTTCACCGGCAGCACACAGGTCGAGGCCCGCGTCTGCGAGCCCTTCCTGGCCAGACTCCGGCCTAGGAAGTTGATGCTAGATCCACGGCGTTCCATGGCGCCGGACAGTTTGCGGGTGAGGCGTGTGTTGAAGTTCATGTACGGCCGCCACAGCACATCAGTTTCCTTCTCCGGGCTGCCGGCCAGCGACGCCATGTGCGGCGTCCAGCGGATGTCCACCTTGCCAGCCGTCATCCGGGCCACCACCTTGTACACCGCGCTGGTGTTCCCCAGAGGATCGCCAAGGGAACCCTGCACCACCGACACCAAGCGGGACACTGGAAGAGGTATGGGTATGTGTTTAGCAATAAGATACTAACTTTCTTAAATCTAAAATAATAAATTTATACAAATTTACTTATATTATTCAATATATTACATTATGAAAATTTATAAATATTTTAAAAATTGCTTTATTGTATTACAAATATTAAAACATTACTAAAATTGTTCAATTAATATGAGTCTAATCTTAATATGCATGTAGTTTTAACTACTATTACTGGCTATTATAGTTTTATTTTTATAAGAGTACTTAATTTGTATTATATTTTAATTACCGCTAAATAGACAAACATGTTATAAATGATTTGATATATATTATAAATGATTAGGAATTGAGTATTCTTAAGATTAATTATACCCTCTATGGGACACACAATACAACACCCTCCTCCTTAGCTTAATAATGATGGTTATGACTCGGTAGCATTACTAAAAGGTAAACTCAGAGGCGGATATGGACAGGCGCACTACTCTGGACTCCAGATCCTCCGGATCCATTCACTCACCCTTCACCGGCCGCAGCTGGCTTTCCGTCTGAGCCACTATACTCTTCATGTTCCAGGCAAATCCTTTTGTGTGGTTTTGAATGTAAAAAAACCTTAAAACAAAATAAAAAACGGAAACACAAATATTTTGGATAAATGGATGCTTTCGCCTCGGAGCTGTTTAGTTGACTGAGGGCGACATGGCCTGTCAATTGGCAAGTCAAGGCCCACTCAATACAATAGATATAGAATCAAGAGCAGCCCGATTCTGGTTTAAAATGTATTACAAAGCTTTAACTATTTTTAAAAATACTTTTGCTACCACACTTATGGATAAGTAAAATTGTGACTGACTCGCTCTTTTTGGCGCTTGCTATGCTGTCTCGCTCATGCTTGAATTTTTGCTCTATGGACTAGGGGATTTTTCGCTTAAGACTAATAGATTTTGATCTTAAAAATAAACTTAACTAGATTTTTTACAATTTTTGCTTTGTCTCTCTATTACAATCGACTATATTACAATTATGGGGTTTACAGTGAACATAAATTTAATAAAACATAATAAGTTGGTAAATTTAAAAATTCAAACTACTTCAAGTTGGGGCGCTTGCGCTTGGGTTTGTTTTCCGCGTCAGTTTTTCGTTCCGATTTGCCCTTGCTTTTCCTACTTTTGTGTGACCCATTGAGGTCGCGCAGTGTGTGGCGTTCTTCCTGACGCCGGCGGCATCTGTTCAGGACAGCCTCCGCTCTGCTCATGATCTCATTGTAGTCCAGTTGTTCCTCCTCCACATGCGTTGCTTCCTCCTCCTGCTCCTGCTCCAGTTCCGTGTAATCCTCGTCAGCTGAGACCGAATCGCACGTCTGCGGCTCCTGGAACTCGTAGTACCAAGCGCTCAGGAAACAGTTCTTCATCGTCTGCGTTCGATACACAATTCCCCTGGGCAGATTCTTCTCCTCCCGCAGTGCATACTGCAGTCTTTCGCTCGCCAGATATTCCACAAAGTTCAGGTAACCGTCATTTTCGTTCGATTGCAGAATTTGTATGGCCTGAAGGGCGACCTGTTCCACACAGTCCTCCTGCTGACTCACTTGTGCGTAGTCCAGGACCCACTGGCATTGGCCCTCGGCTGGGGACGAAGACCTCCGCAGTGGCGGCATCCTGGGCAGTTTACTGCGCTCCAGTAGCTGCACAATGCGCTGTCGTTGCTCGCGCAGTTGCCATCCGGGCTCAAAGTGCTCCAGGCGATTGGTGGGCAGAGGAGATTCTATGGGCAGTGGCTGCACAAAGACACGCAGCTCATCGGGAAACTGGGGACAATCGCTCAAGTCCTCACCGGCCACCAACTGTAGGCGATGCACTGCCTCGTTGAAGAGGTCGGCACAAAACTGCGGATACCGCTGGATGCCCTTTCTGATGGCACTATCCTGTTCCGCTGCGTGTTTAAGTCGGCGAAAGAGTTCCGATCCAAGATTACCGAGCAAATACTCGCAGACATCCACTTGGTGTAGCTGTCCCATGGGTGTCTTTTCCATTGCTTTGGCCAAAAACTTTACAGCCGCTTGCAATTCAATCATCAAACGCTGGCGGTTGTTTCCAGAGTGTCTCAAGGGGAAGATCTTAAATGAGCGCAGACCCACGTCTTGCAAATGCAGCTCGGGATTCTCATAAACGGTATGGGCTGGATGCTGCACAATTAAAGCCACATCTTGACACCGGCTTGCTTGGACCAATTGCTTTAGTCGCTGCGGCAGATACCGCAAGTCTGCCAGGCCAGCCAAGCAAACAATGCCATTGGCTTGGGCCACTTCCGTGGGTTTCCAGTCCTGGCAATTATCTCGGATCTTCAGCACACTAAGTCCTATGCCTTGGGAGAAGCCCCTGATGTAGCCTCCATCCACCACCTGAGCATCCGGCGACTGGGGCTGCTGCAACAGTCCCCTGTCCAGGTCGTAATTCAGCTGGAAACCCTCTTGACCGCCGGGCAGACTCAACAATAGCTTGAAGAAGCGTCTGGCACCTGGTTGCACTTGCGGAAGGCACTGGTCCAAAACGCGCCACAGATCCAGCTTTAGCCAACTCTGCTCCTCCAGGCCAGCCAGAAGTTTTCCATAATCGCAAGGTTCGCCAAGTCTATAGCGCCTGATGAGACGCAGTGAATCCTCGACGCTGCGTTCGTCCACCAATCGATCACGGTCATCGGCCCCAAAGCTCAGGGGCAGTTGGTTGAAAAGCGTGTCCTTGCGCTGCTGGACTCGCCGGTAGTTTCGCCAACGCCTCATGTAAACCCGCATGATGCCCAGTTCGTAGAGGGATCGCTGCATCTGCTGCTCGACCAGGCGACGAGTAAGCAAGTCCACCAGGGATTCGTAGGAGCGGCAAGCTTGGGTATGCATCTGATATTCCCGCTTGCAAATCTCTGCGAGACTTTCCTGAAATATCTCCTGGTAGTACTCCAGAGTCTTGACTTTTTTCCGGGCCTCCCTTTCTTGCTGCTCCAACAGAGCCAGTTGAGCCAGCTTTTGTTGCCGCTCCCGCTCCAGCTGGAGTTCCTCCTGCTCCCGCAGGCGTTGCCTCTCTAGCTCCTCTTGCTTTTGACGCTGCTCTTCCTGGCGTTCCCTCAGCTTTTGCTGACGCACTCGCTCGGCTTCGGCCACTTTGGCCTCGTGAATGGCCGTCAGCTCGGCTTCCCGCTGCTTGGCAGCAGCAATGGCCAGTTGCAGGGCCTGATGCTTGGCCTCTTCTTGTGCCCGTCGCTGCTGTTCGGCCAGAGCCTGCTCCTGGAGCTCTCGGGCGCGTGAGTTGGGCAGGACAAAGCTGAAACCGCCGCTAGGAACGGCTGGCGAAACACCCGCCGTGGCTGGAGCTGCAAAGCCGGGTGCCATTCCGTTTGGTTGCATTGGCACCTTGAAAAAGTTATCGCTTTGGGCTGGCATTGCTGGTGGCTGCGATGGGATTTGGGGTTTCATCTCCTCCTGCTGCATCCCAGGCAGCTGATCCTTGGCCGCCCAGGCGACGCTCTTTAGCACTCCATGCTCGTTGAAGCTGTTGTGCGGCCGGTGGTTGAGGTAAAGGTCTCGTGGCGGCAATGGTTCTCCGCAGATGACTTCGCCCACGCTCTGTATGCGCTTCATTTCCACCAGCTGAAAGAATTAAAAGGGTTATATGCTTTAACTGCTAATAAGCATGCCCCTGACTCACATCAATCTGTCGCGGCAGCTTGTAATCCGTCTCCACCGCGTGCATCCTGCTCAGCACCACTCTGCCCGCCTCGTTCACCTCCAGACCGTAGTGCTGGACAAAATCCGCCGCCTCCTGTTCGCTGACAAAGCTCAGCATGTCGGTGATGTACGTTAGGGGCAGTGAGGACACCTCATCCTTTCGCGGCGCCCTGTAGGCCTGGATCAAACGGTGCAGGGCCAGGACACGCAGTCGCGTGAAGTAGGTGACTAGAATGCAGGCGCTCAGGTAGCTGGTCTCCTCGTCCGTCAGCAGCTGGAAGAATCGCACAAAGTTCGTGTCCTGCAGGGCCAGATAGAACTGAATGGCCTGACGCACTTCCGGGCAACTCTGCAGCTCCCCGGGCAGCTGGCCAATGTCCCACAGGAAGTTGGCGTCGGCCAGATTTAGCAGCACAATATAGCCCCGGAATTCCGCCTCCCTGGGACACTGGACACCCTTTAGCCGGAGGTCATGGTACATGTACTTCAAAGTCTGCAGGCATTTAGTAAGATTCTCGGCATTGATCTTGCTGTCAAAGACACTGGGATCGGCGGCCACCAAACGAGCGGCACAATGGATGTGAAAGCGGGCGCACTGCTCCACCAGCTTGACGGCGCCCAGCGAGCACAGCTCCTGCTGGGTGATCTCCTTGCGGATGGACCTCGTGCGGTCCCACACGAAGTGAAACCAGTCGCCAAGATGGCTCTGCGGATCCTGGCGCTCACTGATGTCCATGATCTCGTGCATCAGGTAGCTCATGGTCATGTGTAGGGCGTTCTCATTGCGCAGCTCGTGCGGCAGTGGGGTCTCCTGGTCGGCACTGCTGCGCGAGTACTGTTTGAGCGCTCTTTCGTGGCAGATGAACTCATCGGAGCCCGGCTGCAGCTCATAGATGGCCACCTGGCGCTGGAACTCCCTCAGCACGCGCTCCTTTTCCGGGCACATGTCCGGGCAATGACCCTGGGTCGCTCCGGCCAGCTTCCGTTGGCCTTGATGCAGGCGCATCAGCTTGTCGCGGGCATCCAGGACACGGTACTTCTCTTCGCTTGTGTGGGCGGGTCTGCGCATCACGTTCTCCAGATCCCGGAGCTGGGCGGGCGCTCGCTCTCTGGCGGCAGGCGGATGTGTCTTTGTGGCCACCGTCGGAAGGGAGGGCGGCGTTAGTACACCGCCAGCACCTCCTCCCCCGCCACCTAAACCTCCGCCCGACGGTGGCTTCTGGGTCTTACCCGGGGCATACTCACTCCGCCAGCCCGACTGCAGGGCACTCAACTCCGCCTGGACATCGGGATCCACCCACTCCTCCGTTTTCTGGGCCGGCGTCGTCTCATTCTCCGCAAAGCACATCTCGAACTGGTGGCCCTGGAAGGTGCCGCCCTCGAGGAGCGCCCGCTCCGCCTCCTCCTCGCTGGCATAGCTCACGGTGCAGGTCATCCGTCGCGGCCGCAGGACGAAGTTCATCAGGGTGCCGAAGCGGCCGAAATGCGAGCGCGCCACATACTTGTCGAGGAACAGCTCCGGGATGTTTGTGCATCTGGTGGGGGTGTGGATGTGGAAGGTTGTTGGTCAGTTGGTCTGGTTCGCGCGGATGCGGGTGTGCCATATACTCACAGCAGGGTCTTGTAGTTGTAGGCGCCGGGGCGGGGTTCTGCCATCGATCGGATATTCAGTTATATATTTGCAGTTTTTTGCAAAGCGTACGTTTCTGTTTTGTTGTTAGGATTGCCGCCAAGTGATATCGCGATCAGTGTTGAGCACTGCATGAATTCACGTACCTATTTTCGTACCCTGGTAACCTTATGTGGTACATTTCACCTTTACTAGGTACATAATAATGTACTAGTATTTGAGTGGTTAAATTTGAAAGGTTAATAGCAGTATTATAGCTTAATACTGTACCAATGTACCTTTTTTAGCATTCCTTATTTAGGTACATAAAAAGAGTACCTTTCCCAAAACTGATCATGAGATGCAATCAGAGATGGCCCAAAATGAATCCACAAGTGGGTGTACTCACTAGGTCTCAAACGGCCTTCATTGAAGTTCGGTTGTTCGCTAGTCTTGATGTACAATTTCGGTAAGTATTCTGGTATATACTAAAACTACCGACAATGTTCCGAATGCGGTCTCACCAAAATGTTGTAAGGGTGTCCTCGCTAATCTAGCCGATACACCCTCCTAATTTAAATAACCATAATATTTATAGAAATATTAAGATAGTGGTACATTTCAATTTACTAGCGTATACGTTTTGCCGAAAGCAAAATATATCAATTTTCGTTTTATTTTGACATTAATTTTGCGATGCCTCCTATGACAGCTTTTTTATATAGTAGTCTGAACTTTATATAATTAAATTCGTAATTCTAAAAGCTTTATCTGTGTTTCCATTAATTATCCGATGGGTTTCATTTCAGATATAGGTTATGGTTGTTCGATTTTTGTTTTTTAATTTTTTTTAATTTGAAATTCTGAAGTATTACAAAAGGTATATTCCTAAGAGTCAAAAGACACCGAGGCTATAAAATAATAAAACAAATTTCGCATTATTTATTGATTTTAGAATCATTATAATATATAAAAATGTATAAATGTTAATCCTTTTTTATAGTTAAACCGCATTTCCTAACAACATAATAAGATGTAATATATTTTTGAAGATTCGCTTACAATTTGTATTTGTTGGAATATTTATTTTTTTTGTTTTTCAAACCAAAACTGATATTTATTTTATACTACGTATTAAAAAAAAATGTATTACATTGCACCTTGCATTAAACTGCGTTACTAAATACAATTGAACAAAAGTATAAGGCAAAGTAAATAATATTTTTCATTGAAAATTATTTTTGTAACTCGTTGAAAGGTTTGTAGTCTTATAAGCTTATGGTTTTCACTTCGCTCGCTAAATATAGAAAACCAATAAATTCAATAGTTTGTCATAAGTGATAATGTAACACCTATAATAAGCCTAACTTTTTCATTACCTACATTTTTCAATTTGCTCAGCGTTAAAGTGAAACCTAAAACATGATCGGAATGTTTCCATTATACAATTTTAGAACCGGGTCTAAATTTGGAAGTGTTTAAAGATAACCTCCCCCAAATAGTGATGTCCGTGGCCTATAAAAGACCTATTCTACTCGTAGTCAAGTCATTGTGATCTAAAGTCTCAACCAAACTTGTCAAGATGTTGTTCAGCTGCTTTGTACTGCTACTCGCATTTGATTTCCTGTCTGCAGGACGAGTGCCGCAACCGGAAGAACGCATTATCGGAGGAAGTCCCATTGAAATCGAACAGGCTCCCTGGCAGGTTTCCTTACAATTTCAAGGAGAGCATTTATGTGGCGGCTCCATTTACAGCAAAGATATTATAATCACTGCTGCACATTGCATTTTTACATTGGATGAACGACAACTTGAGGCCGAAGACTTTGAAATTCGCGTAGGATCCGCATTAAGCGATTCCGGCGGAAGACTTATCAAAGTTGCAGCCATTAAGTCCCACGAGTCTTTTGACATGGGTTCAAGTACCGACGACATTGCTGTGATGCGATTAAGTGAACCGCTGGAGTTCAACAACAAAGTACAGTCGATTCCTTTGGCCGAGAAGAATCCAGCTGTTGGATCGCCCGCATTCCTTTCTGGCTGGGGAGCCATGGCGGAGCCCTACTTTATGAACTATATATATCCTAGAAATCTTCAAGGCATATGGCTCCAGATTTACTTGCCGGTCTTCGCTGAAAAACTATTTCCCTCACGTCAGAATGTAATTTACGCCGGAAAAAAAGACAAATATACAAAATCAAAAAATGTTATTTTAGCTTCGTTGAAATGTTCAATCTTTCAAGAAAATATCACAAAATTTTGAATCCTCTAACTAGACTACGGAAGAAATGATAGGTTTTTGCAAAAATTGACCCAGTGTGCAGTGTATAAAAGTATGGACCGTGAACTTTATAATAATTAGTTATGCTCAAGTCTGGTTCATTAGGCATTTATGACTTTGATTAAAATTGTTAATATTTCAAATCATCATTTAAAAAAGATTAGCGATTTTTTAATCAAAACCGATAACAGCCGATAACACGTCGATAAGAAATATAGATGTGCTAACTTAGCCGAGACACATTCCCAGTAATCTTTCACGTTTTCGTTTGAAAAGTGGTAACACTCTTTATCTTTCGAAGCCCATACTCAAGTTAATTTATCCATTTTATTATGTTTTTAAGCTAAGAATGGTATAATATCCAGCTAAAAGCTGGAAGGATGAGAGCATTGCATTTCCAGCGTCAACGAGTTTTTTTTTTATCTTCCCAAGAAGTACTTTTCAGTATTTTTCTGTCAGTAAAATGCGATATATAAGATTTCTGCTCTTGCTTCGAAAAGCAGCGCTCTGCAAATCTTAACATTAAAACAACTTAACATTTCTGTTGAAAGGAGAGGGATAGCAAATTTGAACTCAGCTGGTGTGACCATCCGCCAACCGTGGCGAAATGTAGAAAATAAAAATACTGGTGTCTTTTTTAGCGTTTTTAATTTCAGGTTTGGTTTTCTCGCCTAGCGCAGGTCCAGATACTTTTTGAATTTCATTTCGCAGCGCAGTAATCAAAGCTGCTCGTGGGTTTTTTCGTGCTGTTGCGCCGTTGTCACCAAACGTTTGCAGGGGAGGACAATATACACTCTGTTTTTTTTTTGCGCCTGGCTGATAATTGTTGCTGTGCACGACCACTAATTTCTCGCCCTTTACCGTTAACGCCCCCCGCAAAAAAAAACAACTGTGATTGCAAAATAATTGCAATTAAAAAGAAGAAGAGGAGGGAAGACCAACAAGTGCGCTCACACACACAGTGAAACCATTGCGAATGCTTGTTTCGCACCAATTGAAAGTGAATTGCAAGTGAAAATAGACTCGAAGTGGAACAATTTCAGCAAATTGTTGCACACGAAAATAACGAAACAGCTGTGCGCCTTTTTTTGTTATTTGTTTTTGTTCTCGCCGTCGCCGCTGCGTGGGAGAGCAAAAGGAGCGAGTGAGAGAGATAGCGGTGACCGCTGCATCTGCATCTGCTGAGCGAGAGAGAGAGAGAGAAGAGCCACATCATGACCGACCTCAACGAATTGATGGGATCCCCTTTCGTGCGTGTGAAGGTGAGCAAGCAGTGCATTCGCTGCGGGAGGCCAGGCGCCGCTCCTGTTGCACTCCAGCATCCAGCAAGCAGGGGGTGCAGGTACAGCTGCGGCCGAACAAATAGCAGTGGGCGGATATCACAAATATTTCTGGGGAAACATGAAGCGTACGAAATAGATAAATCCAGTCTAATGAAATATGTAAAAAGGCCACAAATCCGGTCGAAAAAAGCCGTGGGTCAGTATATAAAGTAGATAAAACAAGATACAATTGCGGCCAACAGATTAGCAGTGGGTGGATATAAACAATTTTTCTGGGAATAATGAAGTGGATAAATTCAGTCAAATTAAATATATAAAAAGAAGACAAATCCGGTCGAAAAATAGCTGTGGGTCAGTTTATAAAGTAGATAAAACAAGATACAGCTGCGGCCAAAAAAATAGCAGTGAGGGGATATTAAAAGTACTTCTAAGGAGAAATTAGGCATACAAAATATATTAAAAAAATGTACAGATCTGGTCGAAAGAAACAGTGGATAAGCATACAAAGTAGATAAAGAATGTTACATCTGCGACCGTAAAAATATCAGTAGGCGGATGTAAAAAATAAACACAAAAAATAGATAAGTAATTGCAGAGCAGCGACCAAAACAATGACGCCGGAAAATAAGTTCCATATTTTTGAGGCAAAGATCTTTGTACAAATCCGGTGGAAACAATAGCAGTGGGCGTTGAAAAATACATATTTTTAAGATGCAAAAATATGCATGCGAAATTAGCAAATAAAGTAGCTATAGCTGCGGTCGAAATATAGGCAAATAAAAATGCTATACTTTGGATGAAAGCAAAAAAATATATATATACGCAAACATGTACAGCAGTATCCATCATAAACTTTAAACTGCCTTGTAAAAATCTTTATTTATACAGCAAAATTAAGCCACAGAATAAATGACATATGTGTGTTTGCACAGCTTGGTTGAAGCACCAGCAGTGGGCGTAAATAAATGTTTCAATAAGCAAACGAATACACAAATTTACAGCTGCGTTCTGAAATAATTGTTCAATGTTCAGCAAAAATCTTCACCTATTTACTGAAAAATTACAGCATTTAAAACATTTAAGAATTTTCAAAATTATTCACCATCAAGAAGATTAGTTTTACTATTTTCCCCTTTGCTATAGGCACATTTCTGAGAAATAAAATACTAGTATAAAATACCTTTGACTAATAAATGCTTATTTTGAACTTAAATGCGTAATATATTTGTAAACCAGTAAAAACTTTAGAGAGAAATAAATTCCTAACACCATTTAGAGATAAATTGTAATTGAAAACACTACCTTAAAATTTGATTACGTTTTAAATAACGAATTTACAAAATACAAATTAACTAAAAAAAGGGAGATTTGCAAATTTCTGCGAGAATATTTGAAGGTTAGGCTTCAAAAAAGACTTTAAAAAAAGTTTAACCTACGAGTATACTGCCCATGATAAATAAATTTACTTCTAATTATATAAAATGGTTGAAGAAATAGTTGAAAGACCACTGGATAAACATATATCGTACAACTTAGATAATATAAAACCACAAATTATAATATCATACGTGAAAGGTTGGTGGGAATACATTTCTGAATAACTTGTGGTTGAATTTGATAAACCAAGTTTCCAAATAAAAAATTATAACCTAGTTAACTCCACATAGGGCTTTAAAAGAAAGTACGTCGCTGCTATTGCGATGACCGCAGCTGTGCCTAACTCTCACTTGTTGGGCCTCCTTGGGTTAATGGCCAGTCGCTGGGGGCGATGATTAGCGCCCCGAGTTAACCGCAAGTGACAACCGATACGATATGGACTGCAATTGGCAACTCCTCCGCCGGATTCGTGGGGCTTCACTTGGCACTAACCCGCTTATGATTATGCCTATATGCTAACCAGATGGCCACGCATAACCATATTGCCACATGCATTCCCCCACCTAATTTCCCATTTCCCAACTCTGTTGCAGCTGGTGGCCTTTGTGCACTTCTTCTTCATCTCGAATGCCATGCTGGGCACCTGGGGCCATGGGGCGTATGAGTTCTACAACTTCCTGTTCCTGATCGCCATGTTCTGGACGATGCACAGCAAGGACTCCATCGAGGCGGTCCAAACGGTGAGTTCGGTCAATTGATATAGGTTTTGATTTACACAATTGAGTCTGCCCTTCAATTAGTTCCATTTATTGGCTTGTTATAACCTTAAAAGGGGGTATCATAACATTGAAAAGAATTTATTGCTTGCACAAAGAATTATTGTAGATCCACTATATTGAATATTATTATTCAAGAAATTTTAATATTAATTTTTACTGATTTGGTTCCAAAGTTTTGTCATCGAAATAATCAATCAATCTTGAACATTATGTTATACATTTTTTTTATTAATTGAAAAGCAATTGTTATATTGTTTTTATTATTAAAATAATAATAATGTTCAGTTTAAATACATTTATTTCTTATAAAAGTTTTTTTTAAAATAAATTTTAACAAAATTTAATTTTAAATAAAAATTAATAAAAAAAAAGGTTAAACAATTTGAAGTATTTATTATGTTTTGGTATTTTTAGGAATAATACCGAATACCGCTAAAAGTATTTTTCACAATTTCAGACTATCTAGCCATGTTTGATAAGATAGATCAGGAAAGATTGGTGAATGGAATTATAACTTCGTTATTTTTACAAATTATAATACTAAACCTCCGAACTTGAGCGCTATCAGGTTATTCTTATGAAATTAAATGATAATCATAACAGTGCAGTAGTCCGATTGCATTGGTATTTAAGACTTTGATATATGACATTGCATTCCATTCACTGCCTTTTGTGACTCATGAAAGTATTGTTGATCGGTCTGTTTTGAAGATAAGGGCTCTTATAGTACTGTATAAATGTCTGTGCTGATCCAACTAATTGAATATACTCGTCCAGCACTTTCCCTTGGCTTTTGTGCTGGGGCCTTAATCAAATGCTAGACGACTCACACTGATATCACCTCGAAATTTGCTAAATCGGTCAAACCGGTTGTTCAAAAAAGCGCCCATCGGCAATTAGCATACACATGCAAAATATAAATAACAAATGTTCTCACTAAAATAGTTTTGACGAGTCGCAAATGCCGGAGAGAATATCGAGATTCAAACAATCAAATGCAGTGATTGACTGATTGCGATGATGATGATGATGCAGTCACTGATTTAATACGATTAATCATGGCAATAAACCTAACTTACAGTGTAATTTGGGTTACAAAAATAGAGTAATTCAATTTGAATTTATTTACTAGGTGATTCAAAACATGTCTATATAGGTGGAAATTGCATAAATCTTCAGAACTATTTTCTATTTTTTTTAAGTAGCATTCAAAGCTTTTTAAAATAATAGTTAATACAATCTCAATTAAAATTTATTTACTTGGTGATTCAAAATATGCCTACTTTAAATAAAAGAATTAAACTATTAATTATTATATTTTCATACATTAATAACTGTTAAATCCATGAGGTTTTAGAACACTTTTACTATTTATTTCTTAAGTAGCATTCAAAGCTTTTTAAAATATTATTTAATACACTCTCATTATTAAAATAGCTCTCATAAGAAAGAATATTTAAAAAGCAGGGCAATAAAGCTAAGATTAGGGTAGAAAGAAAGATAAATTCCTATAGATAAGATACCGCATTTGGGTTATCCAAGTACCAAAGTCTGCCGTTTCACAATGTGACTTGCAACTGGGATTTCGGCATATAAATTTCTTACTTACTGGCATAAAAGCCGTATAATTCTAAAGGGAAAACTCTCGTGCTGTTTTGGTTAATACCAAAAGCTGCGGCACATTTATGGCCAATCAATTTGCTCGCTTATGGGTTAACTTGGCCATAACAGGTTTTCCGCGCGGCCCGATCTTTAATCTCTAATGTTCTGCTCCACCCCCGACTGGATTTAGCCCGTCAAGTGGCATGGCCAAAATAATAAAAAAAAACGGAACCAAATCCCAATCTGAATGCGTGGGGGTATGCTAATGAAAGTGGATTTTATGCGGATGTACACAGTGAAAAAAAGTATATGGATTTATAAACACTTCTGATTAAAATATATAGTTTTTGGAAATTTAAAAAAAAGTTTTGCAAGGTATAACAAAAGTATTATAACGCAGTAGCATTATCATTATTTATATCAAAGTATAATATTTTAAATTTATGAAAATTGTAGGTATTTAAGAATATCAAAATATGATGATAAATTTAAATGTCTGGTCTCCCTCTCTTTTTTGGCAAAACATAAGAAAAAAAGTAATATAACGTAGAACTTATAGAGATAAAGTAGCATTATCTAGATCAAAATATATTACTTTGAATGTATCAAAATTCTGTTTAAGAATATCAAAATATGATGATACATTTAAATGTTTGGTCTCGATTTCTTTTTTTTCTAAAATAGTAGAAAAGAAGTATTGTAATAAAGTACTTATAGGGATAAAGTGGCATTATCTAGATCAAAAAATAAAATATTTTCTTATCAAAATTATATTTAAAAATATCAAAATATGAGGATAAATGTAAGTGTTTGGTCTCCTTTTCTTTTTTTGTAAGAAAAACTTGATTTTTAATCACTGATATTGTTTCAGCTTTTCTCTTTTCGTGTGGGAATAAATGAATATAAATATTTTCACATAAAAGTCCTGGTTTTTGGAGGATTGCGTGTGAAGTTTGGGGGCATTCGTGTATTAATAGATGAGTTAGCAGTAAGTAAAGACGGTGAATGGCTAAACTTTGACCTTAGGCCGACCGAAAAGTGACCACCGCCCCCGAAAAGCCGACATTTGAGGGACCCACAACTGCCCCCAGTTACTGGCTTGGTTTTTTCCCCATCTTGAAGGACCCTCGGCACGCGATTGCCATTTCGGGTCACAGGCCCCCGGGAAGGACTATATAAATCGGGCACTACGACAATTCCCATTTAACGAGGCTTCTAGCCAGCCATGAAGGATTTCCAGGCATCGGCGCTTGTTTTGTTTGCTTCCTCGAAAGCCATTAGCAACGCCTCTTAACCAACCGAACTCAACGCAACTCGATGTCAAATCCTTCGAAAGCCAGAAGGTATTTCATTTGTTTTCTCCCGCGGCCTCTGGCCAAACTGCAAAAGAAAAATCAATGAACATAATTTATTTAATTTCAAATATGTAAATTGTTGTTGGCAATAACTTGGAGTTCCCCAAAGAGTCGTGCTGAGTAATTCCCGGGCAAAGTGGGTGAAGGATTTGGATGGAAGGTTCTGTGGTCTGGGAATTTGAATTTTAACATATGTTGTCCACTTGGGTTTACCAACGTATTATTATCAGAAAAGGGGACGTATGTGCAAATGTTGTGTGCATAAAAGATGTTTTTGCCAACCACTGGTTATTATTTTAGATTTTTTAAAAACAAATACATTTTGTATGTGCTTCTATATTGTTAAAATATCAAAAAAAAAACATCAATTCGATGGGTTTACACCTCTATACTTGTTTAGAAAAACAAAATTTCTATAGGTTGATATTGTCCATTAAGAAAGTTTAAATTTCAATTAGTTTTCTTTGAACTTTGCTTTGCATTTATAACAATTATATTATTGGGAAAATATTTAGCTGTTCAATTGTCTTAATTTTCTTTAAATAATTTAATATTGGTTTGTAAAATTGTAAAATTGTAATTTATTACTTCTAAAGTGGGTTTACGTAGTGATTTCAGGTAACTTACATTTGCTTAATAAGCCTAAAAGTTTACTACAATAAAGGTTTACATTTTCCAAAGATGGTAAACCTGTGTTCATAAAAATTAAATGCAAAAACACTTTAAAAATACCAATAACTCTTTATCCTTAATCCCAACAATAAATAATAATAAACCTGTTTTTATTAAAATTAAATTCAAATCCACTTTAAAAATGTTCACGTTTTTAAAAACTATTTGGGGGTATGGAACAGCTTAAACTGTTTATCCCTATGTTATGGTTATGTTATAAAACACAGTCTCACTTTTAAAATGTATACCAGTTTAAAACCTATTCGGGGGTATAAAACAACTTAAATCCTTTATTCTTAATCCCACCATTATTTAATTTTAAATCTTTTTTAATCATAATTTAATACAAACTCACTTTAAATATGTATACAAACTTAGAACTTATTAGGGGTTATAAAACAGCTCAAACTCTTTATCATTAACCCCAGCATTCCCTCCAAACTCACGTTGTACCATTTCGTATCTCTTTGCAGGCGCTCGTCATCAACGCTTCTAGCATTTTCTTTGACATAGTCAGCATTGCTCTCCATTATGGTATCATGAGTAAGTCATTTACACCGCTCTATCGACACACCAAACAGATGTACGATCCTAGCCAGACTCCAAACTAATATCACCCTTCTTTTTCAACCACTTTCAGATGGCTGGGCCGTGGCGTTTAGCATCATCAATCTGATCCTGCGACCCGTGAGCGTGGCCCTGCTCTACAGGGAGTTCAACACGAGGGGCGGCACCCTGCAGACGGGATCGGTCTTCCCAACCAGCCAGCAGCGCAGCTACCAGGACATCGACCGGCCCACACAGCCCACACCGACCAACTCGCAGCCCGGCCCCAATGTGGCCAGCATCTTCTAGGCTCTCCAGTCGCCCTTCCAAGTACCTAGACCCATCACATCGCTAGCACTAGAGACGGCGGATCGCCAGGGATCCCATGATGGAACAGCAAAGACAACCCATATATAGAAAGACTCCACTAGTCAGTGTCGCTGCCTGCTGAAGACGAAAAATTCCCCGTGAACGCGAATCAAAATTTTATATATATACAAAAATCTGTGTGTTGTTTCTTTGTCGAACATTGTTTTGTTAGTGCAATATTGTGAGAGAGACAACGATTAAGGTTAAGCATTGTAGTTAAAGATGGAATCGGAATTTCAAAAAGAAAACTGTGTGCGTGTTTTTCTTGTCCCTTATATACATACTTTTTTTTTTACGTTGGTAACGAATAAAGACGGCTAATCAAATAAATTATACATATATATATATATATTTATATTCGTATTTGTATTTGTATAACAAAGATTGCAATTTTACATAATACTTATCCTAGATAACGTTAACGCTAATTGTAAACTGTAAACCCAACAGAATATTCGAAAAATAAAAAGCGGGCGTCATCATTTGTAAAACAATAAATAGAGCGACTCCCTCTCCATCTCTCTCTCTCTCTCTGGTCCCCACCTCCTGTACAGTGAAATGAGCTACGAAACCCCCGATTTCTGGCTCCCCTACTTAGAATCCCTCCTTGGCCGCCCGGAACTTGTACGTATTGCTCCGCCCGTCCAAACAGGGCACCTGCACCAGGTTGAAGTAGATGGAGCCCATCAGCTGCGAGGCCGAGGTGTTTGTCATCTTCAGGCAGGAGAACAGCATGTCGTCGCAAATGCAGTGGGATCTGAAGAATATGGAATGGAAATATTAGATATATCTTGGGATTACGGTTCAAATAGAGTGGTTCAATTGGGGAACAAGGTATTTCAACGATTATAAAGAGATATCTGTTTTTAAAATTTTTATTTTGAGTAGTAAATGAAAATGTTTACGTTTCTGATATGAGTTAGAAAATAACTATAAGCATCCTAACATCTTAATATTATAAAGGCCTTAGTTTTGTCCTTAAAAGTTGATATATCATTATTATAAACGTTTCCGGTTGGAATATAGTTTAAAGTAATATTTTTGGGGATGCCAAAAACCGAACCACTCCCAACCACTTTCTTCACTCACTTTGTGTACAGCGAATCATTCATCAGTTCGTATTTGTTCTGATAGGCTCGGATCTTAATAGGACATAGATCATGTTGGCGACAGCATCTATCCATGGCCATTTCGGTTCCAAGATCGCTGTATGTCTCTGCTATATCGCCAGTGCCACACCATTTCGTGCCTGATGAAAAAAGTTATTAAACATCATTGGATAATCTTTTAGTTGACCAACTTACCTGGAATAATTCCACTCAGCAGGGAGAAGGGACTGCGCGGAAAGATATTGGTGGCCAGTTTGAGGGCCACTCCATCATTGGTTCCACCCGTTGAGGATGAGTCGCCTCCTCCGCCGCCACTGCTCCGCTCACCGCCCTCCAATTCGGATCTGTAACGAGAGGCGTAGCTCAGCTTATCCACATGCTCACACTGGTCCATCAGCTTGAGCATTTCGTCGAATTTTATTTCCAGAGGGCGATTATAGTGCGATAGACCCTCCAACAGCATCTTGCCCTCCTTATCGTTGCTATGGATTAAGGAGAAAGAGAGGAATAGCATTAGTTAGTAAGCCTTTCTACGCGATTCTCATATTTCTTAGCTAAGAGCACCCACTATGCATTCCTTCACGATTTCTTCTGTTATCAGAACAGTGAACCCATTTTGTGTTTTTGTTTTATATGTACATATGTTATTTTATTTATTTATTATTTGTACGCGAATAACATTTGTAATACCACAGCCGGACATTTCGATTTTTATAAGCGTGATAAATCGTGTGCCTAATCAAATATTCAGGGTCTAACCCTCTGGATTTTCTGTCTAATCAGCTGTCCACGTAAATCAGTCAAAATGCTACTTCCGGAAAACCTTGATTTCTTCCAAACAAAGAAGTGGACATTATTTGCACACAACATTTAATTACTTTATGTTTTTTTATATAATGCTAATAAAAAAAATATTTTATTTAAGTCTTAGTCAAATTATTTCACATTTAGTTTATATCATGGCTTGTGACCATGGTGAATCTTTAAACCACAATGATAAGTACTACTTTTCAAATTTGTGGATTTTAGAGTTTAATACAAAATATTAGAAAATACTTACTAGATTTCGATCAGCTCACAGCCGAGTAGCAGCTTCTGGGGTCCCAACTCCGTTACGGCTATGGTCAGATCGTGATAGTATATCATAATGAGGGAGTCGTTGCTCACCCGCTTCCCGCTGCGAAAAAGAGAGTGCACAGGAAAGAAAAATGTAGAATTTATACTCATTTTTGATTTTATGAAATTGTTTAATATTAATTAAAATTAAATCTTAAATACTATTTAAAATGATACGAAAAGGCAAAGGTAAACATATATTTGACCAGCGCATTTGCATTTTCAATTAAGCTCTTGTTTTTTTCCGTGCATATTGTGGGGAGGGCTTTGAGTGAGAGCTGAAGCTCGAGCCTCATGCGGCGGCTATGGGCACATGGCCAGGCGTCCGACCGTGCGGATACGTGACGTCCATGGCAATGGACTCGGCGGGCGAGTGAAACCCTCCAGACGATCGTTGCTTGACTGCTAATCACAGCCCGGATGGAATGGATCACCATTCACTTGCACGTCTTCATCTGGCGCGCGCTGCGCTGCTCTATAGTGCTCTATGTCTAGTAAGTACGCCTTTCTATGCGCTTCTCAAAGTTATTAGCTAAGCGGGGGTCAATAATTAAACAAATGTCTTAAAAACTAAACTTAACTATGTACTTAATAAAATATATATTGAAGATGAAAAACTAGTTCTCTATTCCGATTATTTATTAGCGATATTTTAGGTTAGTCATATTTTATTCTCACCTGTACGTCTTCATCTGGCGCACACTGCGCTGCTCGATGATCTGCTGGGTGAAGGACTGGAACGAGGGGAATCCCTGCAGGCCTTGCGGCAAGCTAAAGGATAACGTGGGCTTGGCCACCGCCTCCGAGGTCAAATAGCCCAGGAGGCCGCAGAAGAGGAGCGAGGCCAGGAGCTGGAGGCGCCGGCGCAGCCAGAGGTTGTAGGGCATCTTGGCGTGGTGGTGTGCTTCAATCTGGAGGAGCTGCCACTAAGGCATTGCCGGCTGGACTGAGTCGCTTCCCAAAAACACGGGCAACGTGTCCAACCAACTGTTCCCAGGGCGAAAGAGAGGTATTCCACTGTTGTTATTCTTTAATTAATCAGCTGGAGAAGTTCGCGCTGGTCTATAGCACTGCTATTTACCAAAAGATAGGGTTTATGGGTCAGGGGGCTTGGCTGTCTGGGGCTGCGTGTCAAAAGTTGAAGGCGTCGCCAAACGTTTCTAAATAATTCAATTGCTCATACGCCTTACAAAGAAGTCACTCGACCAATCGTTATGTCCTTCCCTTATTTATTGAACAGAAAAATAGTATTTACCTGTTTAAGCTATGACTTTTTAAATTCAAAGTAACTTTTGTACACCAAAAGAAAGTTTGATAATTTCAAATGCAATGTGCCAAAGATACATTGTTTATTGCATGAAAATATGCATTACAAAATTGTTGTTTACAGTAGGTGAAAGTAAAATTGTTGCTGAATTACAAATATTGTGGGTTTTAATAATGACGCCCTTCTATGCGCTTCTCATAATTATTAGCTGGGAAGCGATAAAAAAATTCGAAAAAATTTTTTTAAATGGTAAAGAGAGAAGCTTATTTCTTTGGATGTCACGCGTCTTGGTGTTTCTTTTAAAGGTTTATAGTTTAAATAAAAATAAATAAAATATAATATATTTATTATTATTTCATTTATAGCAGGTTTATTCTCAATATTTTTTTTGTGTAAAAATGATAAGACCTGAAGAACCGCTCACAGGTTGGCTAGCTTCCCAGCATGGCGGGCGGAACTACTGTGGCAGGTGCCAAAAAACTGCGACTCAGGTGACCCCGTTCCCAGCCGCGGGGAAAAAAGCAAGAGGATCGAGTTATTGGCCCCCAAACAATGGCCAGTGACGACATGCCCTTCTCTACTCCATACTCCTCTCGGGCATATATATATGGTATATATCATGTGTTGCATCAGGCCGAGCCCTTAGCCAAGAATCTGCCACGCCCTGCCATTAGCTGGCAAACCAACAGGGCGTATACGTGCAACACACATTACGTATACGCAGCGTTGACGGCCAGACAATGGGCCATCATTGTGGCAATACGGTTGGCTGGGCGGATTGACGAATATGTTGCCAATTACTCGTTACTGGGCAGGTGGGCATGGGAATACAGATTGCAACTAATCGGTTTCCCAGACGAGGCTGACTTGCATATACAGTGTGTTGTATTAAATTAAATTGGGGCTATATATAGTATATAGTGACTCCGAAAACAATTGGTGTATTCAATTTGCCTTTGTTGATTAGTTGATAAATCAAAGCTTTTATACTCCTGAATCACACAACGTCAAAGTTGCATTTTTATGATAATAACTGATTTTCGTTTTGCTTCCAAAGGAATTTAATGGATAAGCATTTTAGTTTTAAATAAGAAGAAAGAGCTACCATTAAAAAAATAATATTAGCCATATAAAAAAAAACTAATAGTTCTTATTTATTATTTAAAATTTATATACTGACTCCGAAAACAAGTGGTGTTTTCAATTTGCCATTGTTGATTTGTTGTTAAATCAAAGCTTTAATATTCCTTATTAATCAACCAATGTCACAGTTGTAATTTTATAATCATTATGATTAGAATAACTGATATTCGTGTTGTTTATAAAGGAAATAAATGGTTAGGAACATTAATTTTATATAAGGCGAAACAGCAACCTCTAAAAAAAGATAATACCCAACAACAGTCATTTTTATATATATTTTTTTGCCCATTTAAAGCAACACAGAACCTTATTCCAATGTACTTAAACAATTTATATTAACCCAGCTTGCTTAAATATTTTAGCCACATTGATTTTATATTTTACCTTTAACCTTTAAGGGTATTCAAAATAGCTAAGCCTTGGATTGCTGATAGGTAATCTGATGAAACCATTGCAATCTCGACGCCAACTGACATCATGGCTTGTGGTCGAAGGTCATGGGCTAGTTGTCCCTTGACCTTAGCGTGGTCTGGCGTTTTAGCCACTTGAATACAAGACGTTGAACCACCAGAAAAAAAGACCCTGTTAATTTAACCCATGTCTTGGCAAATGGCTGGAACTCACGCACCGCAAACCTGCTAATAAAGCTGCCAAAATGTCCCCTATAACACCTTTTTTCCCTGTCCCATTCATTTATTGTTATTACTATTATTGTTTTGTTTTTTTTTTACCTGTCATCGCACAAACATATTTTTCGTTTTGAAACCACGAAAGTTTACGCAAGTTTTTTTGGACAAGAGGGTAAAGAAAAGGGGGGGAGGGGGGTTTGAAGAGGTGGCCCTGTAGGTGAGCAAAGTGAAAGTGATTCGATTGGGGAACGACTTGGCCGCCGATTTCGTGCGATTTCAATGGCCACTATGCATACAGCTAATAAATGAGATGACGGAGCCGGCCAAAAAAAGTGGCGTGTGTGGCAATGGACCTTGCGTGAAACTACGACTCCACCCACTCCACTCCACCGCCTCCAGCCACGCCCCCTCCCCTTGAGATTGCCAGAAAACAAGGCTTAAATACACCGAAAAAAATTACATAACAATAGGCATTAAAAAAAATGTACTTCAATTAAATTGATTTTTCAAACGAAAGTTAAGTATTTAAAATAATTTTAATGTATAAGTAAAAAGTTTTTATTTAAAATTTTAGTACTTTATATTATAGGTATCTATATAAACTAATATTTAACATTTTCCAATGTAACTATTATTCAAAATTGATAATACTTTATATAATAACTATATCAATATTTATACAAATATTTTTTATACTTTAAATCCAAATAAATATGTGCAAGTATACAAATTTTCATGTTTCGAAAAATATTTAAATTGTAGGTTGAATCGCTCGTTTATTTTTTAAAAAATTAATACCTATATCAATAATTATATATATATATATATATATATGTTTTTTATACTTTAAATCCAAATAAATATGTGCAAGTATACAAATTCCCATGTTTCGAAAAATATTTAAATTGTAGGTTGAAACGCTGTTTTATATTTCAAATAAGTCTCACATAAGTTATCAATGTTAGGACTAACCGAAAAATATTTTTTCATAAGATAAAAACTTGTGACATTAATATTTTTCTATTTAAACCCAGATTTTCCCATCAAAAAATTTTAGTTTTAAATTATTTCAATATATATTTTTTTAGGTGCATAGATACGAAATATCACCAAGATATGTGTGTCAAGTGGAGCAGTTGACGACTGATCACTGGTCAGTTCAATGCTAAACGAAAATGCAAATAGCCGAGCCAAAAAACACGGTCGAAACGAATCTGCAGAGGAAAAACAGAGGTCCAGTCAGAGTCCAAAATGGTCAATAAAGTAATTGTGAAACTTCGAATTCCGGAATTACTTGTATGACAATGGTTTTTATTATATTCATGGTGAAAAATAAAGTAAGAAGTTATGATACTACACATTTTCATTACTCACATCTTCAGATGCTTTTTTTTTCAAATATTTAAACAAAAACCTATTATTAACATTTCCAGAATTTCATTAATTTCCATAAAGCTTCTGGTTTTGGCTTAAATTACTTCTAACATCAATTAAGAGCTGACTTAAATTAGCTTAGGTCAGATTTTAAATGGTTTTTAAGCAATTAAAATTTATAGAACAAATTATTAATGAGCTTGAAGAATTTTAAAAGCTGTTAAAAATATAAATAGCCTTACAAAACAGTAGCAAAAGTAATTTGGAAAAAGAAATAATTAATCAGGCTAATTATGAAATGTTACTTAGAAAACACTTAAAAGTTTTTAAAAATCAGGAAGTAAATCATATAAAACGAATACAAATATTTCCTGAAGTGTTAATCATACTATTTTTATTATTTTTGTGGAGTTCGAGTTCTATTTTGCTAGTCTTTTTAAGTCACCCCAGAATAATTTATGAATCATACTAGTTAAAAACGGGTTAGGATAGGTTTTAGCACATTTTCTAGTCTAACTTTAACTTTGGGTCAAAATCAATGACATTTACTTCCTATGATTAGGTTTTTTCTTTTCCTATATTTAGCTTGGCAAACTAAATAAAAAGTGTCAACTCATTAGGAACTCATTCCCAGTTTCCAAGCCCATTTCTTCAACGGAAATGAAAAGAAATCAAATCAAATCGAAGTCAAATAATAAATGGGTTGAAATTGCTCTCGAAATTTCTAACAGTTTTCATCGCTGATAGCGACTAATGGGAACCAAGATGCTGACAACGATAATGACAATGCCGTCGAAAAAAAAAGATGATCATCATAATGAAAGAGCTGTGTTTCGGTTTAATTTCTCCTGTATTTCGTCTGCTCTTTTTCCACCTTTTTCAAGTCGTGATGGATCTGTGGGTTCAGTCTGTGGGTCGACGAGATCATCTCTAATGTGCTGGTCCCTGCATTTTTAAGTGCCCCTCGATGAAGACTTCCGGCGGAGGAGCTCCAACAAAAAGCCAAACGAAACTTGGCCAACTTGAACTTGGTCGGTATGTGTATACCATGGTATCCGCGATTTTTTTCGCTCGCCAACATTTAAAAAGCCGGCGAGAGTTTTGTGGTCGAGTTCAAAAGTGCAAAAGAGAAATAAAAACGCGGCATCAGCTGCTCGGGGGCCTTGGCATAGGTCAGTGAAGCGTATTATGGCCCAAACCCAAGCCCCCTGCTAGGTTTTCTTTTATTTTTAAATACCCTACAAGGGAGTCCATCACGAATGTTTCTTTTAAATTGTTTAGTATTTTAAATTGATATTGTATCAAACTGTAAGCTCAAAAAACAGACCAACAAGATCAGATACGTATTTTAGGCCCGTTTTTTAAGGACTGAGAGTCCAGACACAACAATATAAAGAATGTATCACCTTTATTTTTGGTTCTAAAAATGTTTAATTTTAAAAGACATGAAGGAAAAAATTAAAATAATTTTCTAAATCAATATTAGGAATGTATCACGTTTAAAATAAATAAATAACATGTATACAAATTATAAGAAATAAATAAATCAATTATTTTTAAAAGATCACCCTAAGAGAGGGTTTATAGACAATGATTTAACCCCAAATTGTACTACCCAAAATGTATTTTTTATCATTTTTGTAATTTGAATTTTTTTAAAAGCGATAAATACAACAAATAAATAAAACAATTTTTACGAAAGAAAACTCAGCAAAACAAAAAATGTGGCTTAAATGAAATTAGCTGTGATTACCTTATTTTAGTATTAATTCATTTTATTTTTAAAAAAATATTGAAAAATGTCATTAAAATAAATAATAAATTCTATTTAAATATATTTAATATTGCATTTTTTAAAAATTGTAATAGGACTTTGCAGCTTTAAAGCGTCTAGAAAATCGTTATGTACTTAAACTTTAAATTTTAAGGTATAATAATAAAATGCCTAGGGTATTCCAAGTATCGGTTTGCTAAGATAGCTTCGAATGCTGGTCTTTTTCTTTATTTTTTTTTGTATTTTTCCCGCGGCCGAGGGAGTGCAGTAAAAGTGGCCATGGCTGCAGATGAGCCACAATACGGCGAAAAAAATAAGAAATAAAAAACAAACGACCACCACACCAGCGGCTAAATACAGAAAATAAAAAGAAGCAACAGGTTTCCAGTGTTCGGATCTTCGGATCTGCCTTAACTTTCACATTGGGCACCTAATTGTGGGCTTTAATCTCGGTTAATTTGCTCCAGTTTTGATCTGCGCTTGTGGCACACGGAAAGCAAGATGCGAATGAGAAATGTGCACATGGATGGGTTTGGAATGGCACCTAAAGCTCCAAAAGCTCAATGATTATGCAACTGGAAGGGGGAGAATCCATCAACCAAGTCGCACTTCACAACTGCCCGCTAATCCGTCCCGCGATTGTCATTATGGCCATTCTCGTAAAGCCATTATAGCCATTCCCATTCCCATTCCTGTACCCATTCCTAGAGCAACAGACCCCAAAACCCAATCCATTGTGTGCACGGCCAGAAAACAGTCATATTGTTCACAATGCATAAAATGTACCATATAAACCAGGCACAGACATAACCAAGTTTATGATCCGTATCATGGTCAAACCAAAAAGCAACAGAGATCTGCATTTATGCTGATTACCTATCATTTTTTTTTAAATATCGCTTACTAAAATATCTCAATGTTTGCTGAAGTTTTGACCTTTGAAAACTATTAAAAGTTAATTAATTAAGTTGTAATTTAAAAAAAAGGGGGTAGGTTGCTTTAAAGCACACTGACATTTAAATAAAACAGGGACCTTACTTTAATCGTCAAAAGCTATATACCAAAAATAATAATAATAATTATTTATAATAATAAGAATTATTTTTGAGCAAAAACAATTAAAAAATCATGATTATTGCAGTTTTATTTTCCGACTATTGTAATGAATAATTTTTTTAATAGAAGAATATCAAAAATAATGATTATTTTCGATCCCTGAAATAAAATCTGTAATTAAGCAATAGCTTTATTATCTTTTATGTTTACAGTTTATAGTAAAGTGGTTCGCATTTTAGGTGAATATTTTTAATATTAATAATAAGTATTCCTAATTATACTTTTAATTTTAATCCTATAAATTTATCAAGAAAATTTCAAGAAAAAAAAATAAACATTAAATGATAAAATAGATTATTGTTTAAGATTCCGCTCACATAAGAAGTAAAATGAGTGGGTTGGGAACATACTAAGTGGATGCAATTGAAATGCATGTTGTGTTGTATAACTAAACCATTAATCGATTGCGCAGTTTTCTTTATTTTTTGGAATATTTTCCAGTGTAAGACTCTGCAACTTCTTGATCAAGTTTGGCCATAAAAGGTAGCAACGACAACAACTATGGGAATTTGCCACAGATCCGTGGATCTCCAATGAGTGCGCACTTTTGAACTTGCGCGCCATTTTTATGGACAACATTAACCACAAATGCAACATCAGAAACAACAACAACAACAGCAGAAAACAAGACAAAAAATGATCAAAACTTTAAATAAATTCACACATTTTTAAATATGCTTTTAGCAAAAAAAAACCTTTTTAATTTTACGTTTTAAATTCACTTTTCATTATTTAATGCAAAAAGAAAACTATAATAAATTATTTTCATTCCTACAAAACTAACACATTTAAAGAAATTCAAATAATAAGGAACATTGCATTATAAACATTTAAAAAAAAATATATAGACACATATAAATAAATTTAATTGATGTGCCATATACTTTTAAATACACTAAATCAACTTGGAACATCAGAAAATATAAAAATAATAATAATAAAATAAATATAAGCTTTTTAAATTAAGAGCTTTATTACTTAAGAGTGCATGTAAGGCAACTATAGGGATCTTAATTTAGGATCTCAATTTTTTCTAAGAAGAATGCAACAACTTTAAACACAGCAGCACCATACAAAAGACTTTAAAATATCAGTCTAATAAATAGTCTATATTATCTTTGACCATGCACCACGCAAATTATGCACTCAGAACTGTTTTCGGTTTTTAATTTTCGGTTTCTTGTACTGGTCAGTTTCACTTTTCCACACTCACACTCACGTCAAAAAAAAACAACCAAAAGAAGGCTTATATTTTTCCACCGATTCCGATGGGGCGCATGCGCAACCGCAGTGGCAATTCAGCGATGTGCGATGTATGTAAGTGGATTGAACAACCGGCACAGCAATCGCAATGCAAACCGCTCGCTGCCGCGCAAAGTCAGCAACTAACTGATCGATCGGGCCCAAAACCAAAACCAAAAGCCAAGAGAGCCGAGAAACTACAGACAACAAAAAACTACACAAAAAAGCAGAAAAAAAAAGAAAAACGACAACTTTGAGCGTCGGCGGCAACGAGACAGCCGCGAAAATGTGTCAAAAGCAAAAGCTGCACCGCGGCAACAAAAATCACAACAACGCACAGAACGCAGGTGAACGGAAAAACACCTGTTGATACCCTGGAAAAAAGAAAAGCCCAAAATTTAATATAAAATAAATAAGCCAAAATATTAAATGTATAAAATAATAAAATACAAAAATTAACATATGTATATTTAGGCAACCTGACGATTTTTAAAATTGTTAATTTGAAAAAAGATTTCCTAACCCCTTATCGTATTTAAAAAAATATTTTCTAATTTTTCTAATTATAAACAACATGATAATAATTTAAAAAAATAACTATTAAATTCTGAAGTTTTTGTGTACTAATTGGAAACAACATAATTTTTAAACATTACTAGGTATCTTACAAGCCCTTGATGCAAAATTCTGTTAGATTTGGACCCATAGATCATGAAAATGTCATAATATAATTTTTCGATAGCAAATTTTTTTTAAGATTTTTAATTTTTAAATGTTACTTGTCACAGTGTTTCCTATTGTAACTTATAATTTTAGTTGTAGCCAACCAATTCGGCTTGTTTTAATATATTTTTGATGACAATAGATCAGAACTTCATTTTCTCCACAGAATAATATGTTTCGATAAGTATCTCCGACGCAGGAGCTCAATGAAGAAAAAAAAATTCAACTTTACACGACTTTAAGTCCGATGTTCATGTTGTAAAAACTTAAAAAAAATCCGTTGAAAATGTATTATTGCTTTCAAGTTGAAGTTGGCATCTTAGCAAATCGAACAAGCAGTTTATGGATAAATTGATGGTAAAAAAGATTTATTGTGGATTTTTAAAGTAACATAAAATGTGATTTATATCCCAACATACATTGGTAACTAAGTCTTACTGGCATATCAGAAAATAAGCTTATTAGGATTAAAAAATTGAAATTTAAAAAAATATACATTTCATACAATAAATATTTTTCAGAATGTTTTGGTAATTAAACTTTTTAAATTTTTTTAAATTGTTTCTTAATTAATATAAGTCTGTACTTAATAGGTAACAAGACAGTTGTAAACCCCTAGTCTCCTGCATCTTTTGGCAGCTTCGATTGATGATGAATGGAGTGGGCGGTCTGAAGAGCCAACTTGTTGCTGCCGTGATGTTGCAGTTGCTGCTGCGATGCTGCTGTTGCTGCTTCGATGTTGCTGTTGGGAAGTTGCTGCTGCTGCTGCTGACCCATTTTAGAGTGCCTCCGCGGCAGACGCATTGCATTGCCAAATGGCTATCATCGGCAGCGCGAAGATTTCCCATCGCATCGTCGTCGTTTTGGCCTCCAAGTCCAAACGGACCATCAATTGTGGTCGCTGGCAAAGTGAAAACAATGGCAAACAACTTTTACAATGTCCGCGGCTGCGGAGCCGAAGAAAAGTGACAGTGGAGCAAGCAATTAAAAATACGTTTTACGCGCCTAGCCGAAAGCGACACACAAAAAGGTAAACACTGCCCTTGGTTAAAGGTGCTGATGTGCAGAGGCAGTACAGCAAACATTGGCTGGGCTAGGCATACTTTTATAACACTTTTTATAGGTGAAAGGTAAGATAAGCTTAATGAAGGAGCCGCAAAGTCCTCTTAATTTAAAGAAAAGGCTCTTTCATCTTATTTTTGACAAATTAAAATAAGCTGTTGCTTTTAAAGAAAGATTAGCGTGATCATAAAACTGTCAACCATTTTTATTACTTTGGTTAATTTATGTACATTTTTAAAAGAAATCCCGGATTCAGTTGGATTTTAAGAGAATACATCATTTAATATTAACTAAAGAAATACTTAGTTTATCACAAAACATATGGTATTATTATATTAAATAAATTCCTAAACTAACATATTAGTAGATATCTTAAGTATTTTTAAAATGTACTTATTAGGGTAACACGTCAAAAAACTCATTAGTTTTCTTTCTTTGTCTCTCAACTTTTCAGTGAAGATTTGAAATCTAGATAAAGGGTGTTGGTTCGAATAGTAAAACCATGTGCTTTAGCAAAGATCGCTTAAGACGTGAATCCTTAGTAAAGGTTCTCAAACAAAAGATTCACTTCTTACAAGTGTGGTCGAAGATCTTAATTAGTTTTGGATGTCTCTTAGAAGTGGGAGCAATTTTTCGATCACTCTGTAACGTGGATACACATGTGTACCTTTAGAATTTTACCATTTTTAAAGTTGTTGATGCCCTGGAACACTTGGATGGCCGTTCATCTGTGTGGTATTGAAAATGTTGTGTTAGTCTTCCATTCGTTGAAGAGGCTTTTGACAATAAGGACATTTGAGCGAACAATTGTAGTTTGTTCTGTACTTCTCCCTGTAAGTTATCACCATCCACTTAAAATTCGTCGTCTGAGATATGGTAATATTCTTCCCTGAAAATGTCTTCTTCATTGGAACTAGTAGTCCTCGATGCTCCAAAATGCTTGAACTTATTCCTCCTTAACGGAGCCTTCGTTCTGTCAGGTTTCTTTTGGCGCAATTCGATCCCTCTGATATGGATACCTCCTTCCCGATTTAGTCATTCAGAAAATCCTTTGGTGACTCCTTCCACATCCTCTATCCCAAACGGATATGGTGCATCCTAAAAACAAGTCTATGGGAAAGGGATTCCGACCACTTAATAGCCACCCAATTGGGATAAATATGTAATCCCCGTTTTTGTATTTCATCAAAGGTATTGATCATGTTGTCATAATTTACTAGTCCAGTATGACATGCTCACAGCTTCATTGCTCTAAAATTATATAATCTATAGATGATCTCCATGATAAATTATATTCAAGATCTTACCTATTATTTTAGTATCAGTACAAAAACCACATCAAAACAAATTAAACTTTGTATTAGTGATGTGAATACGGTGTTTATTAATATCGATAGACCCCCTTGGCTGATCGATCGAATATAATTAACTGGAGGCGGATTTTTTAAAAACAACATTAAAAAAAAAGCGCTCTATTCATGAAAAAAGGATCTTGCATCTCCAACTGTTGTTATTTTATTTGCACAATATTACTTGAATATAAGTCACATTGATCACTATTCCCAAAAAATTTAAATATTTGACGTGCACTAGCTGAAGCGAAGTGAATCAACATCCTGATATTTCACTATGGTCGTAGTGTAATAAAAAAATGTATTCATTTATTGTGCTGCAAATATTGGAACACACTATTTTTTAAGTATTTTACTTGTGTCAAGCTTTTGCATCCTGGGCAAATGTGTGAATGGGTCGAAACCACTTTTTCCACCTCCTATGTTAAAATGGCAGTGCGAATAGGCTTTTAAGCTCTTTTTGCATAACCAGATTTTAGTAAGGTGGGGAGGTAAGTAGCATTTTGTCAAAAGACCTGTAAATCACATTTTGGTTATACATATGCGTATTTGGAATTTCGCACAGTGTGAACACACTATAATTGAGACTATCGATGTCACTGGCAGGAATATCAATATACATCATTGTTGGCTCATATCGATGATAGGGCGGTCCGAAAACCGGCCTTGTAGAAATATAAAAAATCGTATTCATAATAAATCATTGTTATTAAAAATATCAAATGGATTTAATATTAATCACCCGAATAATATCGATATATGGAGTATTTTTAATATTTTTAGTTGAATTAATTTTTTGACTTTTTTTTGCAGCATGGCAGGCAAGCATGTGATGTCTTCCTAAAATCACAAAAAAATAATTTTGGTGCTGATATGTATAATTTACATTTAATAACAATACATTTCAGCATCAACATTTCTATTTTTGTGATTTAAAAAAAAACCCAAATACACGATATAAATATTTGTTTATTTAAAAAAAATCACTAACTTGGGCAAGTGGGATTTTTTGTCTCCCTCTTTTACTAGTACTTACGGTTTCTGCCACTTACGTTTGCTGATTGAGGCGCAAAAATAGCGATAGTAGCGAAATATCAGGTGAAAAATATCGATATATATATATTAATTTATTTTTATTAAAAATATCGATATATTGTATACTTTTCACATCCCCAGCCATCCCACCAATTGTTTACTTTTTCACTTTGCGCGCAGCGGAAAACCGGCCGAATTCACCGCTCGAATTTTTTTATTATTTTTTTTCGCCCTTGCCGCCGCCTCTTGCCGCAAATTGGTGTAAATAAAGGAAAAGCGATCGAACGAACGCGCGCGGATTTTTTCAGTGAGTGAAAATGTATCGAAAATGAAAGAAGCGAAGAGGGCGCAAAGAGAGCTGCTAAAGAAGTGCGTGCCGAAAAAAGAGGAGAGCGGCAAAAAGTGCCAAAAATAAAAAAAACAGGCTAAGGAGAAAGGCGAACCAAAGGAGAACGACGGACGAAGAGAGAGGCGAAAGCGACAGCAACAAGTGGCCGAAGATGTGCAAATGACAAATTGGTCAAGACTCCTGTTTCCCTCGCTCTCTCTCACGCACTCCCACTCGCACTCTCTCCCTCGCACAAGCGCACGCACATCCTCGCCGCTTGCCATCTCCCTTGCACGCGGTGGTGGGAACAGTCGGCGGTCAAGTTCAAGTGGGAACGGCAGCGGAAACGGAAGGGGAAGGGGTAGAATGGGAATTGGAAACATGCGGAGACCCGTTACCGCCTTGAATCGGAATCACTACTTCGTCATCGGCCTGATCCTGGGCCTCCTGCTCAGCTTCTACATTCCGCAGGACATCTGGGAGCTGGTGCAGCAGGAGGAGTGTCCCCAGGAGGCCGCCGAGAACCTGCTGATCGAGCGATTCGGCCAGGAGTTCGAGCCCCATTTGAACCTCATCAACAAGCCGCTGGCGGCCAAAAAGCCGGTAAGTCAACTGTTCCCAGTGCTGAAAACATACAAAAGTAGAAGTCCCACACGATCTTTAAATCACTCGATCCCAAAAATATTCCAAAAGCCCTTGTTCATAATCTGTAAAAGTTGGATATTTACCGGTAAAACCTTAAAATACATTATAAAATTATAATATAACCATCGCTACAAATTGTAAATATAAGAATCTTTAAGATTTTTTTGCTCATAATCTGTAAAAGTTTGATGTTTAACGTTAAAACCTTAAAATATATTGGGAATTTACAAAAGTTGTTTACATAATTTATAATATTCCGTAAGAGTTTAACTTGTCGATTCGGCATGGAAAACTATCTTGTAAATCTTATAAAAACCATTTTCTTCTTTTATATTTTTTAAATAATAACTTAATATTTTCAGATATGTACTTATTACCATAATTTTTTGATTATTCCCAATAGTAGCCCATTTACTTAAAAGTGTCAAATATTTATTGAATTGCAGATGCGGAAATTTATCCTACATCCTGCTTCATATACGGTAAAAAATGCTGTATCATAGCTATTATTAGATGTAACAATGTAATTAATATTCCTAGTTTTGAAGCATTATTGCCATAATTTTAAACACTCTTTTAAAGTTTTAATATTCTAAAATATTTTTAAAATTTGACTTGTGATTTATAAGGAACAGGTGATATTATTTAGCCGACTTATGAAGGGCTTTTAGAGATTAGACCTTAGTGTTGATGGCTATATGAATATTTACAAAATTATCATTGACTTTCGATGTAATACATATAAGTTCGGTAGATGTTCTTAATGGATTTATTTATTTATTAAGAAGTTGAGGTGGTCTAATGAAAAAAATAATCATATGCGAATCCACAAAATCAAATTTCTTGGATCGCAACCCGCTTCAATTTGCGGCGCCTCCTCGGTTTGCTGTGAAATGGTAGCCAAAAAAATGCAAATGTTTAGTCGACGCCGGCATCGAGCCACATGTCTCATATATCAGGCATCGGCCATCGGACAGTGCTGATAAGGTTTTATAGACCTTCCTGCTTATCGCCGGAACGCCACACTCGACTACCCTGAATTTCTTCGCTCAGGATTGATTAAAGCTAAAGTCACTCTAAAAGCCTAGGTAATATTATAAATTAAAAGACCAAATGTTGTAAATCTTTACCAGATAATCGAAACAATGATTAGAAATAGATATAAATATCTAGAGTTGTACAGATCCCCTAGCTAATAGGTAACTCTCTTCTAAAACTAATGAACAACTGGTGTTGTTTATATAAAACTTCTGATCGGTGTATATTTAGGTCCCAAAAATTATTTTAATAAAATGAATATCTACCTAATAGGAAAAATCCCAAGATACCATCACACATGTCGTTGAAATCTTCTTAGTTCCTTGGCAACACGTGTGCCTCATAACGATTCTTCTAGTTTTCAGAGAAACCTCTTAATCAACAAGTTATAGTTTCCGAGCGGGCACTGTAATTAACACCGAGCATTTGTTTCACATATTGTTTAAAGTATTTCCCGGGAGCAATGACCCATTCCACACCGCCTGACCAGCCTATTGTAGACCCAGTGCCCAATTTTGCTTCAATTTTCAACCACTTTATATACTTTTTGTCCACTTATCGATGAACTCCTCGCACACAAACTCAAATTCCCGCTCTTGGACTTATTTTATTATTTATTTTTTTCCATTTCGTGCAAAGCTCGACTTTTAGCGTGACTTGTGGAAAGTTCTCAAATTGCCCCTGCCTCACTTTTTTTTACTACTATTTTTCTTGACCAGGTCCCATTTCACAGTTTTAAATGCACTGCCACTATAAATTCCAGACGATTGGTGGCTCGTAAATTAAATTTAAATAAATAAACGCATTGGAAATTATGGCCCACAGCAAAAGTAAAGAAATGTTAACTGATACTTGGTTCGTATGTATTGTAAATTCTCCCCATGTTGGTACGGCGATCGAAAGCAAAATTTATTGAATTAAACTATGTGCGCGAAAAAACACGTGATATTTTCAAAAGGTCGAGCTTGGAATACGCTTTAAAACTAAACAATTATTTAATCAGAGCTTAAAAAGATATCAGATCATTTTTTAAATATATATCAAGAGATATAAAAGTATTAAACGCAATTCCATAGTTGCAAAATATTGATTTTAATATTATCAGAAATATAAGTATTCAAAAAAATTATTTTCAATGATTAATCAGAAAATCTTGAAAATCGCAGTATTTTATTTAGTTATATTATGATGATTTATTATTTTTATCTCAAAATTAAATTCTAAAATTAATGAAATGCCTGGAAACTTTCAGAATAAGCTATTCACCCTTTGAAAGAGTATCATCCCGACAACAATTCAAATCGATTAAATATTTTCTTATGGCGTACGCTTTTTTCGACCTCATGTTCAGCAAATTATGTTGACTTTTTTTGATTTCATATGCTGACGTTTGAGTTTTGTTTAACACGTCGGATATATATACATATAATTTTTTGTGACGCCGCAGCTTAATAAAAAATGTTAATAATTTGTTGCACGTTTTTATGACATCGCAAACTGGATTGTTTCCATAATTTTGGAGGTAATGTAAAAGTGTCGCCGAAGTTGCCATACATGTCCCAATTTGAACTTTGATGGGTCTACCAAAGGGGAATTCGTGAATAACTGAGTTTTTAAGTGGATTTTCATATTTGTAGAAATACAGATCATATGTATTAAGTATACTTTATTCGTAACCACACAAATTTCTTTTAAGTTTTTTGATAATTGAACACCATTATTAAGTGAAAAAGTTATTTTATAGTGACTATGTAGACCTGTTTGATAATTATCTTAATATGATAATTGTCTCTATAACCATTTAGAAAATTTCTCAATTATTTTTTCTTTGCTCGTCTGTTGGTTTTATAGAGTGACTTAGATTATTATTTATCATAACGTAAAGATTTCGAAACTCTTGAAGTTTATGTTATTTTATCATACCTAAGGGCAAATAATATTGATTAATAATCTTAGGTAACACTGAAAACCATACTGAAATTCTATATTATTTCTAGAAATTGCTTGTGTCCAGCTTAACGATGATTTGCATAACTCTTATGTATTTTTTTGTGGTTCGGTTTTTTGTCGGTGAAAATACTTACTTATATCTTTATTATTGCCTTTTTATGAGGCGCACATGGCTCAAGAGTCACCATTTTTTTGTTGGTTTTTTAATGTGCGTAATGAGTGGATGTTTGTAGTAAAGTACGGGTGGTTGGGTCAGTTGGATGATCGTAGAAAAGGTTTCGGAACTCTATATCTTTGATATTTAAATTTCCAATACCCTTAACCTAAAGCTAGGATTAAAATGTATTTTTTAACGAATTAAACAATTTATTATAAAATGGTACATTTTATAATTATGATAACCCCGGATATATTATTCTTTCGTTTCTGGTCAAAACGTAATGTTGATACATCCGTAATTATATTGATAAAAAGTATTAATTAAATTGACCTAAGTAAGGATCTAAATAAAATTTTTTTTAAAATGTTTTTTGGAACAATGAAATTACAAAATTAGTTATATCTTGACCTAGACATATCCTCAGTTCCAAACAGGTCAACACCCTGTGAAAGGGTATAACGAGATTATACAAAACTCGGACAAAAGTCGTCTTCCATTCACTTAATAAAAGACAATAACTGCGTTTGCTTAGTGTGTCCGTGTTCGTGTGTACTTGTTGAAGTTAAAGCAAACATATCTGGACACAGATATATATTTATACGTACTTATATATGGTATATATGCGAACGGACCGAGTGCGATTGTGTGTACACACTATTGCTAAGTGGAAGTTAAGTGAAATCAGAGCCGGCAGCACTTTGAACTCCAACCCACAGTTTTGTTGTGGATCATCACCTTTGGGATCCCGATGATCGATGTTGGAGATCTGGGTATCCGGGGATCTGGAGATCAATGAACGGACTTGAATGGACCGTTTTCCCATCTCTCGACACGTGTCCAAACCGACCCAGTTGGCATTTAGACATACTGTTTGTGTTTTGGCTTTCAATTTAAATTGTTTGAGTTTCTACATTTTTGGAAAAAAAATAAAAAAAAAATTGGAAGAAAGGGAAAAGACATGGCGTTGTGCTTCCGCAACATTAAGCGCCACATGTGCATGCTGATGCGTCAGAACTTCGCCAAAAGTTGCGAGAAAAAGCTGAACGACCAGATCAACATGGAGTTGAAGGCCTGCCATCAGTATTTGGCCATGGTGAGTGGTCCTGGAGCCGGGATATTTGGTATGGGATATAATAACGGATCAGAAAAGATATCTTAAAGAACCCCCTAGGGATATCTCATAGATCCTAAGCAATATTTCGTTATCCGTCATATATACAATAACTTTAAAAATATTCTGGCACAAAACGTGTGGAAAAATTGTAAATCTTAAGAAACTTAAAAATGAAGTATGCATGTTGGATAAGAAAAAGAAATAATATCAAAAAAAATCTATAATTTATCAAAAATCTATGATTATATTGCCTATTTAAAAATGTCAAGGAAAAATTCAAGATTATCTTAAAAAAAAATTTGTTATGTTAATATTTTTATTAATTTATATAAAATATATAACGTACTTACATAAAATATATTTGTATTATAAAAAATATTATACGTACTTATATAATATATTTGTATTATATAAAATGTATTATGTATATGTTATATTTTTTTATATAACATTAAGAAACTGTACCTAAGATCATCTTACTCCTTGTTATTTCGGCTATGTAAGAACCAAATATTGCAGGGTTATAATAGGGTATATAAATACAATGTCAAATCCCCTCAGGCCTACCATTTCGATCGTTCGGATATCAGTTCCCCGGGATTGTACGGATTCTTTTTGAAGTCCAGCGCCGAGGAGCGGGAGCACGCGGAGAAGATCATGCAGTACATGAACAAGCGCGGAGGTCTGATCATTTTGAGCAGTGTACCGGAGCCGCTGCCCTGTTTCGCCAGTAGTCTGGAGGCCCTGAAGGTGGCCCTGAAAATGGAACTGGAGGTCAACCAGCATCTGCTGGACCTGCACACCCTGGCGGGCAAGGAATCGGATCCGAATCTCTGTGACTTCATCGAGGCGAACTTCCTGCAGGAGCAGGTCGACGGTCAAAAGGTCCTGGCGGACTACATTTGCCAGTTGGAGAAGGCCACCAGCGATGTGGGTGACTATCTGTTCGACAAGTATATGGGTTCCGGAATGCATAAAAGCAAATGAGGCACTCAAAGTGGTCCACCATCCGAACAAAAAAAATCCGTTCATTAGATTTCCCCATGTGTATTGAATAAAGATTCGTTGCCCCTTTGAATGATCGCCTTTCTGGCCGATCAATGGGTTTGGTTTTCATGGGCCCACTTATCAGCTGGCTAGCGAAGCACTATGTCTATAAATATAAACGCTTATCGGGTGTAGAAGTTGCGCAAGATTCTAATTGAAAACGAAACCGAATCTGAAACCGTAGCCCCCCGGAATCAGAAGTTAAAACCGGTCCGATAACCGATTTGTGTCCAACTTTCTTGGATTACTTTGGCAAACAAGTGAATCTATAACTCTTTGGGGGCAAATTCTGCCACTCAATTGATAATCCTGTGACTCAAATGCTCTTTGAAACCCATGGTGTGACAATCTTGCATCTATAAAGATAAAAGTAAAGTATCACATAAAATAACATTAGTTTCTTCGATTATATAATCAAACATTTGAAGCTTGATAATAAAGAATTGTCTATATGATAAGAATTTGTGACGTATAAATAGGTTATCTATATAGAGGAAGATCCCTGAAAGATCAGCAGGGCAAACTAATCTTCAATCTAAATAGATTGTTAATTATATATGTATTGTATCTGATTTTGCGGTTCTACGAATTTTGAATAAGGAAACTATGTGATTACCATTTGAGATTTAAATACAATATTAACTAAATATACTAATTTGTAAATTGCAAACTGATTTAAGCATTTTTCTATAATGAGCTTGCGTGATCTAACAGTAACAATTTGCGTTTGCAATCGATCAACTAATCTGTTATCTATAAAGTTAAGACTGCAAAAAAAGTATAAAATCAAATAAACATTTCTTAGAAAACATATACCGATTCATTCTATACCGATTTAAACAATATTTAGACTATTTTCTTTGGGATACTTTTTTATTTGAAAGTTTAAACCCTTAACCATTGCTTAACCTGGGATTAAATCTGTCTTGAAAGAATTCTAGAATTTAGCATGCCTTTGCTTAATTTATGTAATTTAAATCTATTTCTTACTTACTTAACTTACTTTCTTACTTTTAGAATGGAAAGTTATTTTCTTATGTTCAAACCTTTAACAATCACTTAACCTGGGATTAAATTTTTCTTGTAATCACTCGAGTGTAGCAGGCATTTGCTTAATTGATATAATTTAAATCTATCAAAATTACTATACCGATATAAATAATATTTAGGCTCTTACTTAAACCATTTATTTTAAAGTTTAAACCCCTAACCATCGCTTAACCTGCGATTAAATCTGTCTTGTAATTACTAGAATTTAGCAGGCATTTGCTTAATTAATATAATTTAAATCCATTTATGCTATTAGCAGAGGCTCGAATTAAATTTTCCATGATCTAATACCCGAAGTCATTCATAATGAACAGAAGCAGCGGGATGCGGTCTCTATGGGTGACGATCCCCTTGGGAGTTTTGTGGGGCATTCCCACATTTGCCACTGAACTCGCCCGGAATACTCAGATCATTCAGATCGTTCAGATCTGAATGGTAACATCTTGGCTGGGGCTTAATTGAAAAGCGCGTCGCACTTCCGGTCTGAAGTCTGAGGATCGAGGCATTTATTCGGAGGCAGACTGTACAGTTGCGATACAGTTGGCGGCCCCAATAAATTGCCATAAGCCTCGGACTAGACGATGGACCATAGAGCATAGTATTCCTCCCCCGCGGGCGTTAGAAAAACTCGGTGTCTGGTCGACGGCGCACTTGTCCCAATTAAGATTTCTGTCCAATCCAATACAATTTGCAGCTGCACAGCTCTACTGGACATGTAAAAAAGCTAAGGCCCGAGATTGCCAGCTGCCTATATAAGCTATATGTACCTGATCCGTATGCCAAATCTCTCTGGGCACTGCATATACTTTATTTATGATGCAAAGGTGTCGACTTTGCTTCTGCCGGTGCGGCAATCAATTTAAATCCGATTTTAGGTAGGGTCTTAAGGTATTTGAAATCAGTGGTTGAGCTAGAAAATAGCAAAAGTTATATTCGTAACTGAGCAAAATTTATTATATATCTACTTGTAAGTTAACCCATTAATATAAATTATATAATATTAGAAAATCCTATGTAAATGAATTTTTGTATTTTTATAAACAATATGATACAATGATTTCAGATACATTTCAAATACATTGCAAGTTTAATGATCTATCGACCCTAAAAGCCGTCCATTTGAGCTATAAAACGACAAACGTATAATTACAAAACGATTTGATTTATAATTGAATCAATTACCGAGGGGTATCTCAATAGCTGATTCGTTAATTTAAATAATTGATTTTAAATGCGGTTCATTGACGTCTTTAAGAAGTCAATTCATTTGAGGGCATGACAATTTATAAATTAAACACAATGTGTTCAATAAAAATCAACGCAAAAGCTTTATTTTAGGGAATAAATATAAAGAATAATTCTTTCTTTATATAACGAACTTTTACTTCACAATTTAAAATATATATTACCATTTTAAATTTTAAATAACTTGCTTATGCAAGTCCTACAATTAAATCATTCAATTCATTAATTCTAAACAAAATAGTTTAATACAGTAATTAAATCATTTGCAATAGAATCAATTCACATCAATTAATAGATCATTTAAAATTGATGGAGTTAATTAATCACCTGTGCTTTGCGAAATCATTAATTTCTATTGATAAATATAAAAGCTATGGAACTTGCAAATAAGTACAATTATAGCCTTAAATCTTGAGTATAGAAAATTACTCAATTGTAATTGCTGGCAAAATATTTCATATGTATTTATTGACATAATATTTGCTTAGCCCCGTACTAAATCTCATCCACGCTCCAGATGTTATCCATTCGGCTCATTACACTTGGCTTAAAAGGGCAAACACACCTTAAGTAGTCGGCCATATAAAATAGTACACCCTCGGGGCTATCTGGAGATTTATTACACCCGAATGCCGACGACGACAAGGGCCATATAATCACTGTAAACATTTTATCGCGTCCTACGTTCAAGTTTAACCCACTCCCCTGAGTCATCAAGCCGAAATCTAAACCAATATTTGTCGATATTGCAAAGTGTTTTAATGTCGGTAATATTCTTGGTTAATATTGTTAAGTTCTTGAATGTTTTCACAAGGGTTATTCTTTGTTTTGGCAGGGATTCAATGGATTTCTCTGTTAGGCGTTGGTTGTATTATAAGAAGTGGCCATATATTTCAATAAAAGTTGATTGGCACTGCTTGTACATATTATAATTTAATATTAATGATTTCCAGGAATAACACTAAGTTTATGTTGAAGAATAACAATATAGTCCTGAAAGTAAAAAATATTTATTGATATGTAAAATGATTTAATGTCTAATATAAAATATAATATAATGTCTCTATACTTTTTTATATTAGACATTATATCATAATATAACATAATATATTGCTGATTCCTAAATATATTTCCATTTTTTAATGGAAAACCGCTGAATACCAAATCTTTCTTTTTAAACCAAATCCCTATAGATCACAATCCATATATCTATGCTGGGTGGGGTTTCCAATAATTGTCATGGCGCTATTTTTTATTTCTCTGACGAAAAGGCTGCCTTTACTGCATGCCACCGAGTAAACAAACAAAATAAAATCCCTATCTGTGTGTGTTTAATTAAATTTTAGCAATGGAAAACGAAATTGAAAATGCCTTTTGTTCCCATTCCCGTTGGCATGGTGACGTCGTCTTAGCCATATCTACTGATAAGGCGGCCCTATCGATAAGGCGTTTAGCTAGTTGGCTCCATTGCCTTGCGTTCTGGTCGTCAATAAATTCTCTTCTTAACTCTTTGGCTCACTTCCGTTATTGTCATATTACGTCACAAGGTTGTTGGGAGCGTTTTTCTTATCTAACCGGCCCATAATATGGCCCACGTGCCCCAAAAGATTCCCTCGATCGGTGCCGGAAATTTAGCCACTGGCTAGAAATTTATTTGCCATTCGTTTGGCGTATGGTTTATGTGGAATTTGGATCAAAGATGCGAACTCATTGTTCAGGTGAACAAACCTTTTAGTGAATCACATATTCGCCTGGCACGGCCTTGTTACCGAATTGTTAAAAGCCGACAAGTTTTTAGGAACTGCTATACATAGCCTGTACAGTGGTCACTGCTAAACTAGCGAAAATCAAAGGTGGGGAAAATGTTTTTATATAAAATGGTTGATATTACAAAATATAACTTAGGATTTTAAAAGCATGTTAGATGAAAGAAGATGATCCAAAATACAATTTTATAATAGGTTGATACAAAAAAAAAATTTAAAAATAACAACATGATTATTTTTCTCCTAATAAATATCCCATTTACCATACAACTTATAAATAACATGGTACTTATTGGAATTATATCATATAAAAAATGATGTCTTAAACTTTAAACAAAAAATTTAATAACAGAAAGAGCAAATGTAATCCAAATTCCATTAAAATATTTTGTTATATCTTCTTTTTCTTAAATTCTTGTTTGAATTTCTCAAAAACATTTTTAAAACGTTTCCTTTTTGAAATAACAGAGTGTTTTACCTCACAGCGAGCACTGTTTTGATGCTGATTTCTTGAAAAAAGTTTATTCATTGAATTTCCCATGCATCATTCATATTTAGAAAAGCATTTTTATTTACCCAAAAGCGCTACAAAATATCCAAGCGAACAAACACAAAACTCGAGAGCGATCTCATCCATTTGGGTGTTGTTCTTTTCGGTGTTATTTTTACCCGTGGTTTATCTTTCGGCGATATTTACACATTTGATGATTGGCAAATGTGCGTGTGCTTCGTCCCGGTTATTTTGGATACACAGATATATCAGGGGGTATATCTGTGGTATTGGCGCAAGGTCAGATCTTGAACCCATCCACCGCGGATCGGCGGATCAAGCTGCGACCCCAGAGGGGTAATTAAAGCGCCACATGGACCCATTAAGTGGGCAGCGATTGCATACGAAACGATACGAGATACTCGGCGCTGCAGTGCCTGCAATTCAATTAAATCGAAATTGAAATTGGTTCTCTCGATCGCCACTAACGCGACTTTGATTGGTCGCCCACAGAGGAAAAAACCGGGTACGCCCACCGAAAATTGTCTTTGAAACAACTTTCAATTAAAATTCAAATATCAATTTTTAAATGATAAATACTAATACTTACTTTAAAAACCGATTTATAACTTAGATGTTCTTACAATATCAAAAAAAAACAAAGTTTATTATATATCTTCATCCAAAAATAATAATAATATTCGCCTCTCTTATAATTATATTAAATATAAACCATTTCGCTAATTATTTAAACCCATTTTGGAAACATTTAGTCCAAGTGGTCTTATATAATTTTTCTCTGTCCATCTCTCACTAATATTATATGTATTTATTAAAGTGATTACTGCTAATTGCCGGAGCAGACGAGAGTATTAGCTCATCGAGCTAGCAACAATTGGACACACTCCATTCCGCAACCCACTTCTCAGGTTTTCACCTCCAGAATCGCCGAACACTTGAGATCCATTTCGATCCAAGGACTGTGCAAATCTCACCAGTAAATGAAAAATATTATCCAATACGTCAGAAGATATCTTGAAATGAACCAACCAAAACTATGTATACTCTTGCATTTTTGCCGTAAATCTTTTAATCTTACATTAGATAATTGTGACTATTGTTTCCCAGAAATGGTTTGCAAGTCTAATTTAAATATCATGTAATATATAAAAAAAATTTTAAGCACAGAAAAATTTTCAAAATAATTTTTTTTTTGTATCAATACAAATTTGAAACATTTTTTTCTATATTAAAGCCTGTTGGAATTTTATGTAATACCCAAAATTATAACTTGTGATAGTTTTATGTAAACTTAAACATTATTTTTTAATTACGATCCTTGGAAGTATAGAAATACCCCTCGAATTCTAGGGTGCTCAAAAAACATGTAGTAATACCATTTGAAACTGACCCTGGCCACTCTGTTCGCTTTACGATGCCTTATAAACACGGCAGCAAACAGCTTGTTTGCCGTTATTAAAAATGTATTAGGAATGATTTTTAATTAGCCATAATTCCTGTAAACTGCACAAGCCCCTCGTCAACATTTACCTGGACAAAAATAAAATATAAAAAGTGAAAAAATAACACGGCGAGTTGGTCCAAAGTGCTTGCACAACTGGCAATTGTTTATTCAACGAGCTCAGGTGGAAATCGAGGTGAAGCCAATGGATGGGGGTGAACTTACCTTGCACGCATCTCTGTGGGTCAATAATGGGTTAAGATGGTCAGTACATAAATCAGCCAGTAAGTTGCATGTATGCAAATTGCGAAGGGCGGTCCAAACGCCCACTTAAATGCTAAACGAAGTATGTTTACCCATTTTTATTGTTTCTTTCAAATTACCCCGCACAGTGAGTCACAAAAGATTTGTGCGTAAAGCCATATTTCAATTCTACGGAATTCTGCCAATTCCTAATAGTAGGTAGTATTCCAAAAGCATAGAAACCATTAAAAGATTTGGTGCTATAAATCTTTTGAGTATTTGTTTATAGCTTCTTATTGACAACAGTTTTATGGAAGTCCCCACTTAAAAATACATATTATTTGAATACAAATAGTGGTCGAATGGTTAAGAATTTAACAACTGCAACAAAATAACAATTAACAGAAAACATTTCAACATTTGGTCTTCAAAATAATAAGTACAATCGTTTTTAAGAACCCATTTAATTTTTAATTTAGTTTAAAAAGTTAAGAAAGCAGAAAATCACTTCAATTTAAATATATAATGATATAGGAGTAGCTTAAAAATATTAAATAACGACTAAAACTGCCAAAAGTCACATGCTTCTCCTAAGACATAATAAATAATAATAAGTATTCCATACGACGTTCCCAGAGAATCTTGTTGTCAACTTTTAAAATCACATGGTATTAAATCCATGACCTGACATTATCATCGTTTTCAGGCATTCTGAGAAACGCAATCGGTAATATTTTTTTTAGCTCAGTCACGACCACAAGATAGTGGATAAAATTGCCTTTTGACGGGGAATTCCTCGTCCCCATGCCAAACTTTGAACAGTCATCTAATCGTAAAAACAAGAATTAAAACTTACCCTCAAGTGGGCAAGGAAAAATGGAACCACTTGAACGGGTCTTCTTGAGTACTTAAGCGTGGAGGAATAGATGTAATTGGGCAGATACAAGACCCTTAACGCACTTTTATTGGGTTGAGTGTATGTCAGAAGCTAAAAATAAGCAGGTGAATATAAAGAGATAGTATTACTCATTTCGCTGGAAGTTGTTGAATGTTAATAGAAATTGTAGAAAGCAGATAGAGGAATATTTTCCGAAAACATAGGTTAATTCTTTGGAACTACTTACCCTCAAATATAACTATCCCATTCCACGTGCTAGAAACAAAACCCATTCATTCAGTTATACATTTTAAAAATAAATCAGCTTCTCAAACGAAGTCACGTACCATGTTTGGTAATTGTAGAACCAAAGACCTGAGTGTTCCCCCACCCACAAGCAGATCGATCTACTTAGATATCAAGAATTTATTCACCCTAAATCATTGGAGATGTTTTCAAGATCAAATAGCTAGAGTAGAGCTATGAAGGGAATTCCTGGAACTGGAGAGGATAGCTCATCCTAAACATTCAGTTCTTCGGATTACAAAACCAGGAAGATCGATGAATTGAAAATTGAGTTCTTGATTTAAGCAAATTATTGGCAAACCAAAATTAATATTTATCTTTTGGTACTACATTCATGGATACGATAAACCTATAAACTATAAACTAATTTTTTAAATTTAACCATTTTTGGTATGTGGATTGATATGAAACTTTGCAAGTCGTTTTTATAACTATATATCCCGATCAGGATAAAATTTCTTAATGATTGGGAGACTATAGCTACCATAAAAAATAGTGTGAACTATGTAAAATATTTACCTTTTTCAAGATATTCACCTATATTTCTTTGTTTAGTATGCAAGCGCATTAAATTTCGTCTTGAGAAAGTAATCTTAAGTCATTGCTTTTATTTAATAACACCAATTCCATTTCATACTAAATCCTCTTCTCTTTTGCAGGTGAAAAATGTGATTCGTCCGCGCTACTACTCCTCGGAGCTGGGGATCCGCGAGAAGCTCTTCATCGGGGTGATGACCTCGCAGGAGCACATCAACACCTTCGCGACGGCCTTCAACCGCACCACCGCCCACCTGGTCAACAAGATCAAGTTCTTCATCTATGCGGACAGTGTGAAGACCAACTACAAGCTGAAGAACATTGTGGGCTTTACGGACACGCGGGAGAGTCGCCGACCGTTCCATGTGGTCAAGTACATAGCGGACAACTATCTGGATGAGTACGACTACTTTCTGCTGGTTCCGGACACGGTCTACGTGGATGCCCGCAAGCTGGTGAAGCTGCTCTACCACATGAGCATCACGTTTGACCTGTACATGGGTGGTGCTCGCATTGGATTGGATCCTGCTCCCGGAGGCAGTGCCTCCGTCGATGGCCAGTCGAATGGGGAGCCGGGGAACCAGGAGGAGGAGGCACCCGGAGCCAGCGATCGCAACTACTGCTCCCTGGAGGCGGGCATCCTGCTCAGCAGCAGTGTCATCCGCAAGATGCGCAACAATCTGGAGCGCTGCGTCCGGATCGGAAGCACCGGCGACCACAGCGTCAACATCGGGCGGTGCGTCAAGTACGCCAGTCGGGTGGCCGGATGCCAGGAGAGCTTTCAGGTGAGTCCCCCAGAAAAAAGTACCTTAAAATCTATCAACAAAAATAGCTTTAACGGATATCTAAACAATTGTTAAGTAATATTTACTGAAATTGTTATTCAATTGTATACAAATGTTTTGTGTGGTTTTGTTTCAAAGGCTGTTTAAAATATAATCTAATACTAGAATATTATATATATATTATTATATCACATATATAGATATGTACACCCCAAATTAGTGGGAGCTTAGTACCTTCTTAGCTTGCTTTCATCTTAATGTTGGAATATGTTATCCATCAAAATAACACTTGATATGTTATGTCAATAATAACATGGTTTATTTGAATAGAAGGAGCTAATTTGAAAACTAAGAATCAAATCGAAAAGAAAATGTTTTGAGTATATCTATGGATAGCTCAGCAATGAAAACATTTAGCAAAACCCACAAAATGTATACCCGAATGTACCAATGATTCGAGAACATGTTGTATGTGCCCCAATTAATTTGCCGGTAGCTGTCTTTTGGTTTTCCTAGTTCATTGCTATCGCGAAATCTGTTCTCGCTTCCTACAATTCTTTTTGTTTGTTTAAACAATTTGCTATCTTCTAAAAAAAAAGACATTCAGGCATTTATACACGCAAATATATCTGGATCTTTGGCCGAATTTTTTTTAACAAAAAGTACGGCCTTTTGCGTTAAAGGGATGAGAAATCAAGATTGTTTTTAAATTATTACGCTTAAAACGATAATATTTAATATTATACCATTGTATAATAATTTCTGACCACTAAAAGCAGTTTTTGTTGTTTCTGAAAACCCAACCAATACTGTTAAACAGTGACCCTGAAACGCCAAAGAAAATAAAAGAAAGAGATACTAGCTCCAACAACAAGGAAAAGTACTCTTACACAGTGGCGTGCATGGCATTTTATAGGGGGTGCTCAGAAAAAATTTTTAGGTGTTATTGGTATTTATTTATTTTGGAATGAAATGAGTATATAACCTGCAAAGGTTAAAAAATGTCCCTGCTAAATGATTACTTACGTTAGTAAATATGGGTCCTAAACATATGTCTTATTTCTTTTTGAATGAAATGTGTATATAACCTGCAAGGGTTAAAAATTTCCCTAGTATATGATTACTTACGTTAGCTCATATGGGATGTAAACATATGTCTTAAATTTTTTATTAAGTTATATTTATTATAAGCCCACTTTTAGATCTTTTAAAAGTTGTATGACCTTAAATAGTAGATTTTGAAAATATTTATTTAGGAAGTGTGTTAGACACAAATTTAATTTGAGTTTCTAGATCCAATAGGCATTTTATTATTTTTTAAGTGAGCAAATACAATTGTATAGTCTTCCTAAACATCCCTCTTCGTACGCCACTGGTCGGGAAAATGTGAATATATTTGTTAATTTAAATAATAGTTTCTAAATCCAATAGGAATTGGATAAATATTTGAGTGAACAAACCCAAAAAACTAACACAACACCGTTTAAAAATGCTATTACCCCCCTTAATCTCCCCTTCGTACGCCACTGGTCGGGCAAACACACTCGCATCGCAAAGAGCAGATGAGCAACCAAATTCAGAGCGAGACCAGAATCACTCAGTTGATGGACAACACAGTTTATTTAATTTCCAAGTAGCAACAAAAGAATTTCTTTGCCGACCATAAAGTGTGCGTAAAGGGGGCGTAAAGGGGGCGTGGCACTGGGCGGGGAGGCTGTGAATGTTGAGCTCTACGTCGTGACAGTTTGAGAGCAACTTCTGAAATTCTGCAGATGATAATTAAATGGTTAGAGGTCTATGAATTTGGATTTTTCATTTAAAGAAAACAGCATTTGGTACAGTAAAATTGTATTTTTACATAATTTTTACCACTTCTAATAAGATTTTTAAATAAAATTGCAATGCATTCTACCATTTTATTTGTTTTAACTTGAATAAATCCCTATTTATATTAAATACCCAATTGATTTGCCAGCAAACACTGTACTTCCTTTTATCCAAAACTCAGGTGGGTGTGTCTTCGTCATTATCATTTCTGATTATTGCTCTATTTACGTGAACTCGCAGTTTAGTTTGGCATAAACAGTCGAAGAGCCGCGAGTTAATGGAACTTTTTCCGTTGAGATGTTAGTTTCGCGTTCGTTTGATTTCGATTGGTTTGTTTGGATTTGCGTTTATTTATGCGGTGGGGCAGCATGGAATGATTTATGTCCTATGTGTGGTCTCTGCACATCAGCATACAGTTATAGGTAAATATACCACCGAAAATTAAAGCTATGAGTTGTATGTTTTAGCTGAAAATCATTTGTTTATTAAGGTGTTATATGTCAACTTTCTTAGGGAGAAAAAATGTGTTTCTACATTTTGAGAAAATATTTAAGCTTCTTTCAACTAATTGAAAACTATTTGAATTTAGGAAGTATCTGAGATTTTATTAATTTGGCTGATTCAGTTACTTTCTTAAGATCAAGGTCTTCCATTTTTAAAACTAAATAGTGAAGTAGATAGTGTTTATTATTAGGGCCATACCTACATTTTTTAATGTACTATCGATATTTTTGATTGCTATTTAATCGAGTTGCTTGTTAGACATAAACACGTGATATTTAATGTCTTTCCTTCTTAAAAAGTTAACTAGCTTAATGAAGAGAAACATCTTGTTAAATTATTTGGTGTTGATACTCACAGGCTATCATTAGGCAATGATCATTTTTCATTCCAACTTAATATCGATATAATCGATGTTTTTATTTTAAATCGATTATGCGATAATATCTCATAAACTCCCGCGAAAAGATATTTTCTGTTAATTGTAGAAGATGTACTTAATGTTTTTGTTTCGACTGCATCTGTCTAAACAAATGCGGAGATATGCAAGTGTGTTTCGCTTAATTAACTGGCCTAAAGAGTTTGCTTAACGGCGTCATCAAAGCTCCATTTTGCTGGGGAATTGATTAATGTGCGCGGGCCAATTAAAAATGCTCCGAATGGGAAAAAATGCACAGAGCAAGAAGGGGCCAAAGATATGAGCAAATCCGCAATCGAATGGGCGATCTTTGTTCCATTAGTGCGACATTGTTAATTTAATTATGCTCGTTCTGGCAGTCGTTGGTCTGTTATTTTATGGATCGTAAAAGGGATCACTTGAGGCGAGCATGTGGCATTGCAGTCGTGGGATCCCCAGACCGACTTCCCTTCCACGGAATCGAGCATTGGCGCTGAACTTAACCTTGACCATGGCCAACTCCCTCCATCTAAACGTATCTTTATCTTTATTGCTTTGCAGGGCATGCGGCAATATAGCTACGCCTTGGATGCGCCGGGCCGCCGACATCGCGACTTCAGCGAATTGGCCAAGGAGGAGGCCTTTCGCAATGCCAGCACCGTTTATCCCGTCCAGACACCGGAGGACTTCTACCGCCTGCACGCCTATTACTCAAAGGTAAGATTTTACGATGCTTCGAAATTGCAGATACGAAAATATCCCATCGCTAAGACTATCGATTTTAGCTATCGATACTGTACCGATAAATGTATTTTATTTTTACAATCCCCTATGATTGAAATTAACACGATATACAAATAACTTTTGGATAAGGAAAACAGGTCTTATTGAAAACATTCCATATTCATAGCTATTCCTTCTAACTTATATCGAAAATATCGGTATAGATCCCGATATAAAGATCGGAAATGTTTTACTAATCATTGATGCATGTTTAAGGTTTTATTAAAAATATTCCGCTTTATAATATTTATTTTATATCATTAAATCACTTAAAAAAGAAATAAACAGCTAATAAATTTTGAAAGTCTAAGCTCTAAAGAACAAAAATACCAGTTTTCATATCGATTATAATTTAATATTAAAATAATACTTATTTATATGACTTGATTATGATATACATAAAAATGATATGATAATGATATATGACTATATCACTTAATATAGACGAAGAAAAATAGGTGGAACCAATTATCGTTAAATGAAAAAAGTTACAAATATGTATAAAAGTTGTACATCAATTTTTAATAATTTCAAAAGATATTTCAACTTATATATAAATCCGTTTGCTTTGCAGCACCACCTGGAAAAGGTGCAGGAGCGGGGCTATGCGCTGGAGCAGAAGTCCTACCGCATCGCCAACGGGAGCATCTCGAACAAGATCCTGGAGATCCGGTGGCCACTGGGCGTACCCCCACCAAGTGCGCCAGAGACGCGCCACGACATCCTCACATGGCAGCTGCTGAACGGGACGCACAGCTTCCTGCCGCACGGCAATGCGGAGCACGCCGTGGCTCCGCTCTCAAAGATCGAAGCCCTGGACTTCGCCAAAGTCCTGGAGATAGCACTGCAGTATGCGGCCCTCAAGCATCCGCGTCTCAGTTACCACAGTCTGCACAGTGCCTACCGAAAGTTCGATGCCACCCGTGGCATGGACTACCAGCTGCACCTCAGCCTGCAGGAGGGATCGGGCCGGAGTCGCCGGCTTGTGGTCAAGAGCTTCGAGGTGGTGAAGCCACTGGGTCGCGTGGAGGTGGTTCCCTCGCCGTACGTCACGGAGAGCACGAGGATTGCCATGTTAGTGCCCGCCTTCGAGCATCAGGTACCAGATGCCATGCAGTTTGTGGAGCAGTACGAGAGGATTTGCATGCAAAACCAGGACAACACCTTCCTGCTGCTGGTGAGATCACAGATAGTGCCCATCAACGTTCCTTAATAAATCCTGTTGCTCCTCGTAGATCTTCATGTACCGCCTGGACTCGCCCAGCAAGGGTGAAGAGGATCCCTTCAAGGCATTGAAAACGCTGGCCTTGGACCTGTCCTCCAAATACAAAACGGATGGATCACGGATAGCCTGGGTGTCCATCCGGCTGCCGGAGCAGCTGAGTGAGCCGGTGGATCCGCAGGATTGGCTGCTGCACGCCTCCATGTACGGACCGCGCCAGCTGCTCAGCCTGGTAGTGGCGGATCTGGCGCTGCCCAAGCTGGGTCTCGAATCCCTGGTGCTCCTGGCCACCCCGGGCATGGTCTTCAAGGCCGACTTCCTCAACCGCGTGCGCATGAACACGATCCAGGGCTTCCAAGTGTACGCGCCCATTGGCTTCCAGATGTATCCATGCCGCTGGGCGCAGTTCTGCCGGGAGTGCGACACCTGCGATGTGAGCCAGAGCAGCGGATACTTCGATCGCCACAACCATGATGTGATCGCCTTCTACAGCCGGGATTATGTCCAGGGTGAGGGGTTATGTTGGGTTACTCAAATCCTAGTTTTTCACTCGAATGAGTTCACTAATATCGGTTGATATTGTTCAGTTGTTCACTTACTTAAATGAACATGAGTTCACTTAGTGAAATTAACAGAAAAGTATTCGCTTAAATCATATAAAAATAATAAAACTTGCTCTTGTTTATATTTTCTAGAAGACTAGCTTTGTCATTAGTTCAAATTTGAACTCTTTTTGTAATTTGATTTTAAAATTATTGGGATAAATAGTTTTTTAACTAATCAAGTGAAAAACTAAACAAATGAAACACTGAACAAAGGAATGAACACTGAATTTGTGAACCCACATAAAAGACAGGAACTCATCCTGCTCACTTGTTGGGAGAGATCCTTATTGAGATGTCTGTCAAAGATTATTTTCTTAACTTACTTATCGTTCCTTAATTTTCTTTCCAGCTCGCAAGCTGTTGCATCCGCAGGGACTGCCGATCATCCGCAGCGACCTGGACATCGACCAGTTGCTGCTGCAGCCCGGCGAGGAGACGCGACCACCGGGCGTGGAGAGCATCCTGGACATGTTCGTGGCGGCGCAGCACTCGGTGCACATCCTGCGTGGCGTGGAGCCGAATCTGCGCTTTGGCCAGGATGTGCGAAACCACCTGGCACGCGGAGGATCGCTGCCGGACAGCCAGCCGGAGTTGTGTGGCCGGGAGCAGTGCATCCACCTGGCGTCGCGCAAGCAGATCGGCGACGCCATCATTCGCTACGAGGACAAAAGTATTCTGCACAAATAGCAGGGATCCGATGGCTCCTTTCCAGCTCCTGCTCCTGCCTGTAATATCATCAGTTCCTTTTTAACATATTTCCATGTGTACATGAGCGCGTGACTGAAGTGTGAATGAAATGAAATGATGTGAATGTGATTCCGGGTGTGCGTGTGCATGTCGAATAGATCTTATACAGGACTTATGCCAACTCTTATACTCGCACCCAAGGCTTAAATTAAAACCCATTTAGGGACTGGGACCCAAGTATAAGACCTGTAGCGGACCTATCTCAATCCCCAACTTAGTGTTTAGGCCTAGGCAATTCCCGTTGTTGCTTGCTTTAAAGTGAAACTTTCAATGCTCAAAATGGTAGACAGCAATTAGTTAGTAGTTAACTAAAGAACTAATCGTAGTTTTAGCTGCCAAAACGTGTAGGACAAATGTAGGACAGTTGTTCGAGCCATTCAACAGACATTCGATTTTTAATTTTCGCTTGTAAATACTTAGCATACGCCACATATCTCTATTAATGTTTCCTAGTAAGTTAGGCGGGCACCATTGACTCCTATTTAAATGACTAGTTAAGCTAAGTGTTATACTACTACCATCTAAGTGAAACGAACGATGTGGCTGTACGAAAGAAACCAGATGCCGCCTTGCCTCAAAGTGTTACAATCCCTATAAAATGGGCTCTCTCAAAAACGGTGTGCCAAAAATGGAAATATACAAAAACTGGTCTAAATTAAGGAGTGCTTACTTGGACTATGTTCCTCTTATATAAAACTAAAGTTAAGTTGTAAAAAAAGTAAATATCAGCTAAGGGAAAATAATACCGTCTACATAAATCTGACAACAATTTGCCTTTCAAAAATCTAAAAAAGAATCTATTGTAAAGTATTGATCATCTACTTTTTTATTCCAATAAAATATAAAAAAAACCTTGTACATAAAAATGGTAATTAAAAATTAATATTATTAAGTCCTTGCCAGTTTCCCTTAGCCGATATCCACTGTAAGTTTCTACATGTCATTCATTTGACCATTTGCCAGCACATCAGTTTTAGCATCGAATAAGAAGTCTGCCAGTCAAATTCTTACCATTACGATTACGAAGGGAATCCGATTAATTTATTGAACAATTTATTATATTTACACTTCTACTTCCCCTTGTCCCAAAAAAACTTTTTTTACATTTAGTCTTAGCTTAAAATTACCATATCTGTACTGTTAATGTGTAGGAATTGTTGTTATTGCAGAATAATACAAATTATGTATGTGCACATGTACAATAAATTTAAATGTTTTTTTTTAACTCAATCATTGGGGGCTTCTTAGTTCTTTCTGCAGTAAGAAGCGGAAATTCGGCATTGCCACAGCTGGAAAATATTAAATATCAAAAATGTGAAAATATCGAATATATAAATCGAACAAGGGTTTCAAATCTTAAATACTAAATTTATTGCTGTACCTAAATTCGTAAAATTGTTTAAGTAAAAATAATATATCAGTTTCCAAGGTAAAAACATAGAGCTTCTATAAATAACAAGAAAGTAAATTAAACTCAACGACCAACTTTTATTTTAATATACGAAATATCGATCTCATATGAGTTCAGAAGATGGGCATGGCATTATAATTTTTTTAGTATATTAAATTCTATTGAGGAACTTGTTTTACAGTTGATGTCCTTTTCTTTAATCTGGCTAAAACTAAAAAATTTTCTAACTTACTAAAAAATAAAAATATATAGCAGTATTTTTAGTTCAGTTTGAGAGACTTGTGTAATTAAAACTATTTATTTTATACATAGTTATATATTTTGAAATAATATTTTCCAGGGTTGCAAGACCGATAACCCTTGTCAAGATCGATTACAAGCGCGCCAAAATTAAAAAGCAATCTGGGTATCATAGCAATATCTAAACTTTTAGCCAACAAACGCTATCAAGATCGGACTGCCTTCCTGGTGGATAAAATGTAAAATATTTGCCAGACTTGCGGCAATATTTGATCGTTCGCAAAATAAATACGCTGATAACGGCTAAATTCTACATAAAATCATGGGGCACATTTTGAGACACTAATCTCGGCGGAACAATCTCAGTCAAACAAGAGCTGACACATGCGCGAAAGTTCAGATAATAAATAAATCTAAATGCACATCTTCATTTTTTATAGTTAGTACCCCGACTTAGTCAGTGTCAAGCGGTCAGACAATCGAGTTGATCTCCTTCTATCGTAATCGTCGGCCAGTGCAGCCTAAATTTGAATCTCGGTCATGCGATCAAAAGGATCTTCCCTGGGATCTGCTCCCACTAAATCCCTTCTCAAGCAACCATCTACGTCCATGACCGTGAAACTCAAGTCGAAGCCCCTGTTTCGATCTGCCGATAAGGGGAAGGATTACTATCCGGAAAGTCCAAGTTTTGTACGGCGGAGAAAGTCGACGACCGCCGTGGATCAGCAGGAAACACGCAGCGAGCAGAAGTGAGTTAATTCTAAAACAAAAGGAGACCGTCTATATATCATATTCATATAGTAAACTTTACGGAGATTAAAGATTTTATATCCAAAATATGTAAATGTCCTATGTTATTTATTTAATCTCCATATTCTCAATTTGAGAATTCCTCTTCTCCACTATACGAGAATAATCGTTCTCGAAATCAAGAAGAAAAGACTCTCAAGTTTGTTTTTCCTGATAGATCAATTATAAAATATCGAGACGAAAGTAGTCTAGTAAAACAAGAACGCTTTATCTCGATTTGGAAATTAGGAAGATTATCGATCTTGGCTCACTATAGGGATCGATAATCCGGTTTTGAGAACGGTTTTTTCTGAGCGTTTAAGAAAAAAAAATATCTTTTCAAAAACTCACCTTCAGCTTTCCATGTACAAACGACTGGGCTGGCAGTACAATAGAGCTAACACCAGATGTGGGTTCCGGGCCGGGAACCTCTTCAACCAATGGACTTAGACGAAGTCTACATCGGGTAATCGAGAAGAACGGCAAGGAGAACGTGGTGTTCCGGCGAATTCCAGAGAAGTCCTGGCGTTACATGCGGGATCTAGTCAACACTCTGGTAATATCCTAATTCAGACCCAAGAATTCTCGGATGTATCGTTTATAACATAACATACAACAGAGATTGATCATTTTTACCTGAAGTCCCATCTTTCGAAGTAGTCCTGTAGTCTTATTTTTAGAATGTGTCGTCCATATGACTTGATCCTTTCTGTATATATTATACAAAGGCTATTCTTTTCGAATTACACAGATGGAGCTGAAGTGGAAATATATGTTGACATTGTTCCTGGGCAGTTACTTCCTCAGCTGGCTGCTTTTCGCCGCCCTCTGCTACGTGGTCGCCTTCTTCCACGGGGACTTGATCTTCGATCCTCTGACTGGAGAACGGACGGGCAAGGGTGAGGAACCCTGCATATACGGAGTGGAGAACTGGGTGGCCATGATACTATACTCGGTGGAAACGCAGACAACCCTGGGCGGTGGAAAGTACGCCAGTGAAGAGTGCCCGGAGACGATATTCCTGTACGTCATGCAGATGATGAGTTCGGCTTTGATCGAGGGCTGTATGATCACCGTGATCTATGCCAAAACATCGCGTCCGGCACGGCAGATTACTAAGCTCAAGTTCAGCGACAAGGCGGTGGTGAGTGTACTCCCCTGATTTGTACTCCCCTGATATTGGAGAGCAGTACCCCTTTTTCGGACCCTTCCTATAGCGATTATCTCACGCAGATCTGTTATCGCGACGGACAACTGTGTTTGCTCTTCCGCGTGTGCGATCCCCGCGAGCAGCAGTCCATTGAGTCCAAGATACGAGTCTACATTATCGTGGACAAACGGTGAGTCACTGTCGCATTTTCGTGGAAATCACTGATCTTTGGGCTTTACTAGGGATTCGTAAATAACTAATATGTCAGAGGTTTAGCAAGGAAAAGAAATACAAATATTTAATTTAAACTGAGATACTATTAAACAACAAGTTTCTCTAAAAACGGTTCAAAGGTTTTTTTCGCATAAATTTGTATAGTTACAATGTTGATTTATTTAAAAAAAATTCGTTTATTAATGTCCATTGTCATTAATTTTAGGAAAATGGACTAAACGAGATAAGTAATGGCCTTCAAAAGGGTCTCCCACATATTTTATGAAAAAAATTGGTCGATTTTTATGTCGCTTAGTACTTTATTCCTAGAATTAGTCTACTAAGTCAAAACTTGTAACTAAATCTTACTTTTTTATATGATTTCGATTTAATGCGATTTTTTTCATTACCTTTTCATTCCCTTGACAGCACTCGCGAGGGTGAGATTGTAAAAACTCACGTGGAACTGAAGCTGGAGGGCAATGGAGAACAAATAATCCTATGGCCCGATGTGGTGTGCCATGTCATCGATGAGACTAGTCCGCTGTTCCAGTTTACCAACGCCAAACTCTTCAACGCTGCCCAATTCGAGCTATATGTGTCCATAGTGGGAACTTCCCCTGCCACTGCCCAATTGACTGAGGCCAAGACTTCCTACCTCCCAAGCGAGATTTTTTGGGGCCAGAGATTCACCAATATTATCCATTACGACGAAGAAAGCGAACGCTACATCGTGGACTACAAGAATTTCAACACTACCATTTCGGTGGACATGCCCATGATTCTGCCGAAAAAGGATCAGTTGAAATCTGTAGCAATTTAGATCAATGGATCCTTCGTTCACTTACAAAAATACCTCTTTCAGCATCGGATTTACTTTTTACCTTGAGCTTTTAAATGAAATCCCTTTAAAGCTTTGTAAATATCCAGAAATGTTTCTTTCATTTTAAAAATACAAAATATAATTATATACAATACTAACAATATTGTAAGAAATTGTAATGATAATATTTATTTAAAGTACCAAAAGGGTTTTACTCACCGCAGGATTTCGTTTGCTCCTGTTCTTGATACAACTTCAATTTCCTTGGAGAAGTATTCAATATTATTAAGCAGTTGTATTAAATATATCCACAGTAGGTTTTAACTTGTTGTTTATTTAACCATTTCAAAGCACATCAATTTTTTTTCAATTATTTCTAAAAAAAAATGTATATTTAAAATCCCTTCTCTTGTTCCAAAAAAAATCTTATTTTTACATTTAGTTATAGTGTAAATGGACTATATCAGTGTAGTTTATTTGTAGGAATTTTTGTTTATGCAGAATGATACGAATTACGTTTTTGTATCATATGCACAATAAATTTATATATTTTCTTTGGCTCAATCATTGGGGGCATCTTAGTTTTTATTTCTGCAGCAGGAAGCTGATATCCGTTTGGGGAGCCAGTTCCTCGGCGCCGCCAATACTGAAAAAAGAAAATACCATATATTCAAACGTGATTATATTAAATTTATAGACCGAACCAGGAAAAACTTGTTTCCAAAAAATATAAACTTTAATGCTATAATACTTATTTAATTGTAGAAACATTATGGGAAAGGTATATGACAATTTCGATGTAAATATCTTAAGATGTCTGAAATAGTTACTAATATTTTATAATTTTTTATTTTAATTTTTAATATTCTTTTGCAGAACTTTAATTTTACTTTATGATCCTGTTTTATTCAAAATCTGATTCAAATGTAAATACTTTTTACATTTAATAATAATAATAATATTGTAAAATTTATATTATAACATTTTTAATGAGTAGTTTGATGATCTTGTTGTCAATGATATTCTAGAGATAGGATCTGGTAAAAATTAAATTTTTTTAAATTTTCTAAAATTGACTTTGGAACCTTAGCAAAAATTGGAAATATTTTTTTTTTTAAATTTATAATAATAATATATTACAGTTTATATTATAACATTTTTTATGAGAACTTTAAATACTCAATAATATTTAAGTATAGTATTCCTTACTTATCATAACGAAAGATTTAACCTCATCCCAAATGAAAATTGAACTTACGGCTTGAAGAGCTTGGCACAGCGATCTCCCAGGAGCGTGGCCTTCTCGCCTTGGACCCGGACACTGGTGCCCTCGCGAAGACCCAGGACGGGCAGTCCGTGGTAGGCCACGAACTCCTCGAGCCGCTCGTCCCGCGTCTCGCCCTTGTGCTGGCTGCCCGGCTCCGGTTCCAGATAGTGAGGATTGATGTTGAAGGGCACGAGGGCCAGGGCCTCGAAACTCGGTGGATAAGCCACCGGCATGTCGTTGGTGGTGTGGATGGATCGGGTGGCCACATTGGTGCCTGCACTGCTGCCCACATAGGGTAGTCCCCGCTGGAGCACCTGCTCCCGTATGAGATCGAGCAAGTTCAGCTGGTAGAGGGTGCGCAGCAGGACGAAGGTGTTGCCGCCGCCCACAAAGATGGCCTGTGCCTCCTTCAAGGCCTTTTCAAGATCCGGCTTCGTGTGCAGTCCCTCCACATTGTAGCCCCAGGGTTCCAGGGCATTCCGCACGGTGGCAGTGTACTTCTCGTGATCCCGCAGAGCGTAGGGCACAAAGAGCACCGTCTTCACACTGGCACTGCAATGGTTAAGGGGAGTATATTATTAAATTATAAAGGCTTTAACGTATTTATACAATAATTTATAAAATTTATTTTAGCCTGATCAGGTATTTTAAAAGTATTTATTAATTTTTAAGTTTGACTCTTCATATGTATATTGGAAAAAAAAATAAATTTTAACCTGATTAGGTATATAAAATATTATAAAAATGTATATGTAAAATATATTTATTCATTTTGGCATATATTTAATAATTTTTAAGTTTGACTCTTTTCATATAAGGTAAGCCAAATATATTTAATAATTTTTGCATTTGAATTTAGAAAAAGTTAAGCTTTATAAAATGTATCTGCTTTCGTAGGTTAATAAATTTCCTAAAAATAAAAAATAATTTTTATTTATAGTTTGACCGTATAATATTATTGATGTTTTGTCAATCAATCAATTAAATAAAAGATACATCGTTTTTTTATTATTTTATAAGACAAGGTCACCAGTATAATCACAAATTAGTTATACATACACACATATGTACCTTCAAAAGCACTTCTTTCATTTAAGATAAATTGACTTAAAATCATTTTAAAAACATAAACTAAAATGTTATTTTTTGCACTCAATACACTTTATATTCCAAACACTTACCTCTTGAAGAGATCCTCCAGTTGGACACGGGCATGCTCCAAATATCCATGGCCGTGCAAACGCGACGACGAGAGCAACAATATGTTCCGTGCACTGACCATTTCTCCAGCAATCTAATCGTGGGATTGGATGGTTCGCCCAGTCGGGAAGATTACCAGGGTTTTATGACCTGCCGTTAGGGATGGGTCCCAGAAGTATCGGAGTTAGGGCCTTCAAACAAACCTTATCACAAAACAACAGCAATGCGAGAACAGAGGGGTATGTGTAATTGCTTTTCAAGGGGTCGTTACACCCAGAAACTCAGATCCAGAAATATGTTTACTAAAGTAAACTATCAATTTTGATCATTATAAAATGTTTTTCATCCAGTTTATAACGAGTTTGTGTATGCATTCCTCACAATTTCTTATACAATTTTTTATTGCAAGCACTACAGTAAAATTTTTTAGATTAGCTAGCCATTTCTTGTGCAAATAAAAAATTCACCACCATATCTTTAATTTCCGAATGCTGTTCGTAAAACATTTACGATTACAAGCCTTTCTACAATTTTTTTAACCATTGAGTCACTATTTTCCGAAATATGTTAAAAGTGCAATGTAAGCTAATAAATGAAAACAATGTATGGGGGGTTTATTCCCCCCTTTGTCCACGTCGATGCATATGAAAAAAATGCACGCAACAGCTGAAAAAGTATCGATATAATATATATTCATAACGATATATCACTTGCAAGGGATGGATTGCAGTCAGTGCATCGTTGCATTCTCAATTTTTGATATCGAACAAATATATTTAAATTTAAATATTGAAATTCACCGCTAATAAAATATTGTTTTTCCCTTTTTTTCGAAAAAGCAATGTGTTTTTTATAATGGTTAAGCGATTTAATAGATTTAAAAGCAATTCCCAATCGCAATCATAACTCACAGTTATTAGCCATTCAAATTTCAACAATAGTTAGCTATTTCACGTAATATATATTTGTTAAACAATTATAATTACCATTACACTTTCTGTTCGGCTATTTTGGTGTTCAAAAAGTTTACAATTTATCATTAAAGTTTAGTACGTTTTTACATTCATTGTTTGCTTGCTTCTGTTCTTCTTTTTCGTTGACTAAGCTATTATTTGTTTAAAAATATATATTAAAATGGTATTACTTTTTAAGACAGCAGCATCGCCAGCTGGGAGGCACGGTTCGGTTATCCATTTTTGAGCGTTGCAAGGCGAAGTTTCCATGTTGCAGGTTGCATGTTGCAGGATTGCTAGTAACGGTTATGTTGCTGTTTGCTTCTCACTTAAATTAATAATTATGCAGTTTCCATTTTTTGAATCTTTAGATTAGCTGATTGCTGTTGGTTTTCCTTGGATTTCCTTCATATATATTGGTTGGCTTTGCTGGCACGCAGACGGGGGGGACACACACTCAACATGTACGAAATGCATGCTAGAAGAAGACGGCGGCAATTTACACGGGCACGGGCACGGCTCAAGGGGTTAAGGGGGCGCCATGGGTTAACCATTAACCAGCTACCCGGCCATTAACCTACTGCGCCGGCTGGTTGTCGGGCAGGTCCAGTATCCTGGCCACGAACTCCGAGATGTCCGTGTTGCGCTGCAGGTGGTCCACGATGAAGCTGTGCTTGAGCAGCTGCTCGTAGTTGGGCCGCGCCATGTACTCCTTCTGCAGGCTGACGGCGATGAAGTCCTCGAACTCCGGCGAGAAGGTTCCCGCCGTCAGACGCGGCGGATCGTCCTCAACCACCTGCAAAATGATAAATCGCAAAGTTATTTAAAATGCACTCAAGAGCTAAGATCTAGGTTATATTTTAATTCCTAGAGACAACCCTAACTTAGTACATGGAGAATGGTTATATTTTCTTGTTTATTTACTATACCAACTGAAAGATATTTAAAGAAAAAGTGAAGCTCTAGGTTATATTTCAATTCCCAGAGACAGGTCAAACATAGAATTAGGAAAATGGTTACATTTCCTTGTTTCTTTACTATACTAACAGAAAGATCTTAAAAGAAAAATACTTAAAATGTACTTCAAAGCGTAGAATTAGATTGAATTTCAATTTCCAGACAGAGGTATGGTCTAAGTTACTATCTTTGAACATCGTTCTTCTCACTTCTATAATTATTATACCACCTCAATGATCTTACAATATTATCATTGTATATACCAATTTTAATGGAATAAATGGTACCAATTGTTTCCTTTTCTTATAAATACAATTAATTTTTGCTAGTGATCAAAGGATTGTATATTATTTGAAACAAAAATTGGTTATACTTTTAATTAAGCTTGCTAATAAGTAACTTGTGGCAGCGAATTAAGTTATGTAATGGTAGTTGTTTTCTAGCGTAATTTTTAACAATAACAAAATGTACAGTTCATCTTTAAATAGATTCAAAAGTATTCCCTTTTACATAGTCCTACAAAGTAAGGTGTTTAGGAGGATTGCTATTAAGGACTTTAATGGTTAAACTTATTTTAAGATCTAAGTTTATTTTCGTTTTATCGGGACTGTTTCTTAAACTTCATTGTATTCGGAATTTCCCGAAACAGATTAGAGATTTACAATTCAAGTGTGGTAAATTCTATAGTGAAATATGCGATATCATTAGGACTCATTATTTGCTTTTGTAAAACCTGGGGTTTTCAACCACAAAATGACTAATTCTACTTTGTTTATCAGCAGTATATGCCATTAACTAGGGCAGATGCAATGGAAGGAAGGATTTTGACCTCCAATTTCCGACACTAACCTGGCGCAGCTGCTCGAAGGGCGTCCGCCAGTTGTCGTAGGGGTAGCGGCCAGTGGCCATTTCGATCATGCTGATGCCCAGCGACCAAACGTCCGACCGGATGTCGTACTGCGCCGGATTGCCCTGGGGATCGATGCGTTCCGGGGCCATGTACGGCTTGCAGCCGGCATCGATGGTCTTGGCAATGGAGTCCACGAGGTAGCCTGCAATTAGGGTCAAGATTAGGGGAATGTAGAACATGGAGATGGAATTGCAATGCCCACCTGAGATGCCAAAGTCACAGATCTTGACCTGACCGGCCCGATTGATCAGTATGTTCGAGGGCTTGACGTCCCGATGGATGACTTTCAGCTGGGCGTGCAGGTAATGCAGCGCACTGACCACGCTCATAGCAATCTGTGAAATGAACGTAACAGTAGTATAGTAGTGGCGATTCCCAGATAAGATTAGCCCCGCCCCCAATCCTCCCCAGCTGACCTTGCCCAGCACGCTCTCCTCCATGCGCAGATCGTGGCGGAAGACCTTCGGATAGAACTTGTCCAGACTGGTGCTCATCACCTCCATGCAGATCCAGACGTCGCCCTCGCGATACATCGCCCCATAGAAGTGGACCGTGTAGGGGCAATCGCTGGACCTCATCGATATGTCCAGATCCATGACAAGGCGGTGCTGTTCGCGAATATTAACGGTCATGGGTATGCGTTTAACGGCGAGGACCGTATCGGTTTGCCGGTGGCGCATCTTCTCCACAATCCCATAGGCCCCCCGGCCCAGATCGCAGATCTTCTCCAGGCTGTCCGCATCGATGTCGAAGGTCTGATCGCCAATTTGGATGGTGGCCCGCGAATCCAAATTGCGTGGTGGCACTCTGGAAAGGATTAGGGTAGGTAAGTGCCTAAGTACTAGGTCATTCTGGCGGGCACTTTGCCCATAAACTTACATGGCTGGCTCCGGCTCCTTGAGAATGTTGAAGGACAGTCGCGGACGTCGGGACATCTTGGCAATATATCCTATATCCTATACCATATATGTGGGGGTCCTCCTCCTCGACGTTTCTCCGGCGTTCTCCTCGCGGACTCTTCGATTAGGCTAAGTTCTGCAAGACCTGGCGGATCGGACGGTTGGGATGCGGCTATTTTTATCGCATTTGGTCGGGTCGGTGCAGGATCTGGAATCTGGTTCGGATGTGGATATGGATCGGATCGTCTGGCTGCGGCTGTGGCCCGGTATTTGCCAGCCAACCTTTTGCTTTCGCCTTTGCTTTCCTGTCCGCACTTTTCGCACTGTTTGCCGATCGCCTTTTTCGCTTCTCGTTTTTCTCGCTTTTCCACTAGCGCTGGACCACCGTCGATGGCCCTATCGATAGTTTTGCCATCGAAAGCGGCGATAGAATGGCAAGAGCAAGAAATCGAGGAGCATTTATTTTGTATTAACTAATTAATAAGGATTAATATATATTTTTAACAGGTTTTTAATTGATTTTATTTATCAATTCGAGAGCAAAATCATTATAACCGATGGGTACTTCGAGCCGGTACCTTTGATATCGATAGTTTTCAACTATCGGAAGCTTTGCTGCCAATATTTTAATTTGCTTAATTTGGTTATATCAAAGATATTAGGCATGCCGCTCAGAATTAAGCTATTTTTTGTTGGCTTAATTTGGTTATATCAAAGATATTTAGGCATATGTCGCTCTGAAATAAGATATATTTTTTGCTTTTTATTTTTAAGAAATCAGTATTTGTTGTAATTTAGTTTTTTTTTACTGTTAGCTTAAAGATAGTTAGCATTATAGAAGCAAGTACACATCTTTGCTTGGATTTTTAACAAAATATTTCTAGTATTGGAAAACCTTCTATTTTTTTGTATCTAGGTAACCTGTTTGCTTAGGCTCGGGTCCAAAACATCTAATAAATAACAATTTTGAAAATGGATAATTATATTATCATTTAACATAAAATATTAAAAATGCATATAATGACGTTGATACCTAGACTACCTTATTTTCGGAATAAATGAAAATGAAAAGTAAGGTAAATATAGTAACTTATTGTGGTACCGACCTGCAAAATGTTTTTAAACTACTTATCAAGGTAAAATTGTTATTCACTTGCTAAGCTAAAATAAATATTATAATAGTTGGGAACCTTTTTTTCTTCCCTACATTTATTTATCAAATAAGCGCTTGCTTGACCTTAACGAGCTCAATTGGGAAACTAATCTTGTACATTTTTTCCAATTTCCACACATTTTCTGTACCTATACTCCGTGGTTTCATTCCTGGCTAGAAGCCCAGCGCATCTCTAGTTGTGGTATTTTCTCGGTATTTTCACCACATTCCCTGGCATTAATTAGTGCATTCACAAGAGCAGGTCGCACAGTTGGCGCTGCGGTCACACTGTTTGGATTTGTACACGCGATTTGGCAGCAAAATCGTACAAAACCGAGTGTTAGAATTGTGCCAGTGCTACCGCCGCCCGCGGCCGCAAAACGAAACGATCGCCAGAGGCCGAAGAAACACGCCCCCGAAAGAAAAACAGCCGTGCAAATATCCTCCAAAGGAGGAAAAAAATCGCAAGTTGTTGTTGCCGTTTGCTGCTGAAAAAGAAAGAGAGAGAGCGAGCGAGAGAGGGCGCTGCGCGAGTGTGTGTGTGTTTGAGGGTGTCTCTCTCTAACGCACAGTGACTGTGTTTTCCTTTTTTCGATTTTGTTTTTGTGGCCGCCAAACGAAAGAAATAAAAACAATAAAAGTCCAGCGATCCGTTATTTGTGCAAGTGTGAAAGTTCAGCAGCGAGTGTGTGTGCGTGTGTGCCGCCAAACAACAACAAAAACCGCGCACAACAAAACAATTCACACACACGCACCCTCCCCCGCCAGCGAGCGAGTGTGTGTGTGAGAGAGAGAAAGAGAGGGCGAAAGAGAGAAAAATCGAAGAAGTGCTGGCCAAATAAAGCAAAGAAGAAAAACACACAAAAATACCAAAACCAATAATACAAATAAATAACAAGCGAAAATTGGGAAATCCAAGGATAAATCCAGGAACATGTCCACCATTGAGTTCGAGACGATCGGCAGTCGCCTGCAATCCTTGGAGGCGAAGCTGCAGGAGCAGAATGAGTCCCACGGCAAGATCGTCCTTTCCGGTGCGCGCGGCTCTGGCGTTTCCGGTTCCGTTTCCGTTTCGTCTGCCCGCGTTCCGCCCCTGGCCACATCCACATCCGCATCTGCCGCCCATGGACCGCCCTTGGGCCTGGGTTCCGGTTCCGGTGCCGGGATTAGCATAGCCCAGCGGCCAGCACCTCCAGTTCCTCATGCGACGCCCAGCGCCACCGCCTCGTCCTCATCCGCATCCGCATTCGCATCCGCCTCTGCATCCGCATCTGCCTCATCCGCATCCGGAGTTTCGTCGACGGGCGCCTTCGGCGGAACGTACACCCCGCCCACAACCAGAGTGCCGCGAGCCACGCCCTCACTGCCCATGCGTAAGTCCCCAGTCTAGATCCTAACTAGAATAATCTTTGATAGATTTCTGGAGTATTTCTACAAGAACTATCTACAAGTCCTTTAAAAAAGAAGAATACTTAGAAAGGATTGTCTATAAAACTTGGAAATAACGCCAGGAACAAATAAGTCCTTAATATGAACAAATCCCAAATATTAGGGGAATAAATACTAAGGGTTATCTATAACTCCTCTGTGATATTTACACATCCCAAATTGTAGGGGAATAACTTCAAAGGTTTACTTATAGGACCTTCATTCAAATCATATCTAAAATAAACTTTAGGAACAAATAAATCCTTTATAATATAATATATCCCAAATTTAAGGGGAATACCCACAAGGGCTATCTACAATATTTCTTCCTTTATATTTACACAGCCCAAATTTTATAGGGAAATAAAAAGAAAGGGTTGCTTATGAAATCCAAATCCTATCTAAGTTAACTCTAGTCCCAAAAAATATTTAATATTAATAAATTATTTTTTTTTAAAGAGGATTTTTAAAAAGTTCTTCTAAATCTTGTCCTAATTATATAGTTAGACTCAAAAGAGTCTATCCAATAATATCCAATTCAGACCAAATTTTAGACGTTAGACGAATAAATCTATTGCCAAATGAATTTTTGATATTTCAACATTTTAATAAGCCATAAGTCAAAACTCTCCAGATAATTAATAATTTGAGCGAAATAATGGTCAATAAATATTTTCGCGCCAAAAATCCGTTTATAGTAATATATTTTTGTAAATAAAGACAACTCTTTGCTTGTAAACATATTATTAATTTTATTATTTAACCTAATTTCACGATATTTGCATACATAAGAGTTCTTGAAATTCCGTCAATATGTAGAATGGAATAAACTAAGAATAGCTTATGGTACCCTAATCATTTTCCCAATTTCGATAATATTTCCCAGAAAGATCAAAAACTTTCATTTCAACTTTGGACAGGTGAAATCTTTAGTGAGCCCCCCTGACACATGCAGATTGAGTGCTAATATCTTGACCGCAACTGTTGGCATTGCGTTTAGTGGTAATAAAAGAGGGCCGAGAAAAGTCGTGATCCCCAAAAATGGTCACCAAAAATCTATATATACCCCGTAGCGCCAACCGCAAGCCACAAAACCATCTTTTGTCCGCTTTTGTGTAAATATTTTGTTAATAAATTGTCATTGCCCAATAAGCTGCGAGTGTGAGTGTGTGTGTGTGTGTTTGAATTGTGATAAGAGAAGTGCTCGTTTCTTGGCTTTTGCCTTCGCCATTGAGTATTTGAATTCCGCCAACAAAGGGCAACCGCTATCGATTCCCGACTGCATAACAGCTGCTCATAATCCCCATTTCAAGCCCCTTGGCACGGCCCATCTCCCCCACTTTTCCACCTTTTCCACCTTTTCCACTTTTTCACCGTTCTGTTTTTCCGATTGCATAGATAAGACTGGAAAGGCAGGCGGGCCGGGCCAAGTGCGAAAACCAAAAGCGAACCCAACATGTTTTCGGCCTTTTGTCGGGCCCAAAAAACCTACAGTGGAATTAACAACTGTGCACCGCTACAATTTCCGACTCGATTAGATTAACCATTCCTGGTATATACAATGGTTTCCCTGAACTCTAAAAAACTTTTAATGGGTTTTTGAATAATAGAATACATTTCTAGTCGATAAGATTAGTGGTTATAGTTTCCCTGAATTCAAAAAGTGCCAAAATGGCACATCGAAATTAAAACATTGTAATCATTTTTCGAAGAGATTAACAATTTCGTTAATAAGAAAAATATATAAAAATATTAAGGTATTATCAGGCTAATTATTTTAATTGGTAGGTCCAATATTTTAATGGGTCCTTGAACAAAATAAGCCATAAACCAATTTGGTTTTTATATAGTATACGATTATAGTTTAATTCTAAAAACCTTTTAAAACTTTTAATGTATGTAAATACTCGGAAAAAATATAGAAAGTCATTTGTACTTCCCATTTTTAGAAGATTACAGATTCTACAGTTTTATAATACGACACATAAAGAATAATAAATATTTTCATTTTCTACATTTTTTAATAATAATAAAGTCAACTTGAAATATTCTTCCATTTTAACTTCTCATACAAAACAAAAATCACAAAAAATTGAAAAATAAATAAATCATTTAAATATATGTCAAAACATATAGGTTTTTATGATTTTTTAAAATTTGGTTAATAGTTAGTTTTGTTATTTAAAAATAGTACAAGAAACATTAAATTGTTGTGACGCTGTTTTTAGTAATAAAACTTACCAGAGATTTAAAAAAAACACTTTTTACAAAAAACTTTCAATAGAAGTTTTATAATAAAAAGGGTTAAAATAAAATTTTTTTAGAAAATATGATTCGAAATGTTAAGGACATGTGTAAATACTGCTAATATTTTGACCACAAGTGTATGTGGTCCACCCACCACCGCCCTTTCCCTTTACCCCTCCCTTTTATCCATACATTTATGTCTCGTTTTGCAAATTTTTCTTATTGGATTTTCATCAAGTGTTTTTATTTATTTATTTACTTTCTGCGTGTGTGCGACTCTCTTTTTCTGCTCTCCCCCTCTCTTATTGGTTACTTTTTGGCATTTCCGGAGTAATGTCTTGATATGCCCGTTATTGTTTTTGTTAGTATTTTTTGGGTCTCACATTTCCTCTCCTCCGCCTCTGCCTCCCTCTCTGCACCCTCCCCCTACCCACATTCATCGGCCATTCCGCCGTGTCTCCTCTTTCGCATGTTTACAAATAGCGTTATTTTTTATGACTTGCTGTTGTTGTAGTTGCTAATTGTTGATTTGAATTGCTGCCAGGGAAAAAACTTCGCCAACAAAAACAAATTCGCTCTCATTCGCTCTTCCTCTTCACGCACACACACACACATATGCACGTACAATGGCACAGTGGGCTAAAATCGTTATTTAATTGCATTCTCATTGTAAATCAATTACAATTGATATTATTACAATCTTTTGATCATTTGAATGGTAAATCCGTTTTTTGTTAATTATTCCCAAGTGAGAATAAAATGAATGGGTCCTTGAAAGTATGCTAAGAAAAAATTGTAGCTTTAATTTTAAAGTTATATAAAGTACATTTATTTGTGATATCAGAAGTACTGACCCCGTTTTTTTTTCTTGCTTTAATATCGATTAAGAATGGTAACTCAATGTAAAATTAAAAACAATAATGATTGATCCAATTTTCCTAACTAAGATAATTTAAATGGTTTAGTTTTCTTAAGGGAACAATAAGTAAATACAGTTACAATGAAACATGGGTCATTTTAAATAAAACATGGTCTTGGTATGCCATTATTTCCCATTTTATTAAGTTATATAATCTTTGGATAATAAATAAAAATATGTTAGCTGTATTTTAGCGAGGTATAAGATTAGAACTAGATTGACTTATAGGGTATCCCAGTTATTCGAATATGTTATAAAAATATGTTAGCTGTATTTTAGCGAGGTATAAGATTAGAACTAGATTGACTTATAGGGTATCCCAGTTATTCGACAGTATTATCAATTCAACATTGTTCGAGATGATATAAAATGATCAAAAATTATCTCGACCTGGGCAAATTGATTGTGAAATAATATACTAAAAATATATATTAAAATAAACTATACTTTCATACTAACGATACTAATAACCTGATGTTTTCCATTTCCGTTACAGTCTCAAGCGGTCCCGGTGGCGGATTCAACCGGACGCGACCGGTGATACTTCCGCTGCCCACGCCGCCTCATCCTCCGGTCTCGGAAACGGACAAAAAGCTGAAGATCATCATGGAGCAGACCGGCAAGCTGAACATCAACGGGCGGCAGTATCCAACGGACATCAATGACCTCAAGCACCTGGGCGATCTGGGCAACGGGACCAGCGGCAACGTGGTGAAGATGATGCACCTGTCCAGCAACATGGTCATCGCCGTAAAGCAGATGCGACGCACTGGCAACGCCGAGGAGAACAAGCGCATCCTGATGGATCTGGATGTGGTGCTCAAGTCGCACGACTGCAAGTACATTGTGAAGTGCCTGGGCTGTTTCGTTCGCGATCCGGATGTGTGGATCTGCATGGAGCTGATGTCCATGTGCTTCGACAAGCTGCTGAAGCTCTCCAAGAAGCCGGTGCCGGAACAGATCCTTGGCAAGGTCACAGTGGCGGTAAGTCTTCACAGGAAGAGAACCATTTCCAGAGAACCCACTAAATCCATTTCAAATTTCCTTTTCCAGACGGTCAACGCATTGTCCTATCTGAAGGATAAGCACGGGGTCATCCATCGCGATGTGAAGCCATCGAACATTCTGATCGACGAGCGTGGCAACATAAAGCTCTGTGATTTCGGGATCAGCGGTCGCCTGGTGGACTCCAAGGCCAACACACGATCCGCCGGCTGTGCAGCTTATATGGCGGTAGGTTCATCTGTAGGATCAGGGTTAAAGCAGGGTCTAAAAAGTTTTTTTTTTTTAAATACTATCATTGAATATAACTTTGTAAAGATTTGGTATAAATATTTATAGATCAGAGTTTTGTTTTCCATATCAACAAACCCTCAACTCATTTGTTTTTAACTGCAAAGCTTACAACTCATTACATTTCTTAGAAAAAATGTATATGCCCGTGTAGATTAATTGATAAATGTAATGACTTATGTTGTTTTTTAAAATAATGAACGTGATTCGGAATAAACTAAGCAGGTATTGTGATGGCGAACAGTTTGCCAAGCAAGCAAAATATACGAGATAATTCAAGCGTAAACTCAGCATTCAATCAATAAGTACTACTTATGAAGTAGTGATTGTATTTTATAATATGATAACATTTTAGTTTTATTTCCTAAACGAGTTGTAAAATATTTAAATCATATTATTGTAAAAATAACCAATATACTATTGTGTTTTACAGCCGGAGCGCATCGACCCCAAGAAACCAAAGTACGACATTCGCGCCGATGTGTGGTCACTGGGCATAACGCTGGTGGAGCTGGCCACCGCGCGATCCCCGTACGAAGGATGCAACACGGACTTCGAGGTGCTCACCAAGGTGCTGGACTCGGAGCCGCCGTGTTTGCCCTACGGCGAGGGTTTCAACTTTACCCAGCAGTTCCGCGACTTCGTCATCAAGTGGTGGGTGATATTTCTGGGTTACCTTCCACATTTGCATAAGAAACCATTTAACAAGGAATCTTTTTCGCTTGCAGCCTCACAAAGAACCATCAGGACCGACCCAAGTATCCGGAGCTTCTGGCCCAGCCCTTCATTCGGACCTACGAAATAGCCAAAGTAGATGTGCCCAATTGGTTTCAGAGCATCAAGGACAACCGTCTGCGTGCCAACGGCGATTCCACGCTCCAGAGGTGAGCCCATCCGGTGATCTGCGCCAGATCCTCCAGCATTATTCCCACGACCCGTCCGCTATTCCCGGCTGATGGCGATGTGTTGTGCCTGTTGTGGATGTGTGTGAATAGTGGGTGTGTCTGATGACAGTGCGGAGCGCTTTGTATTTTCCCCCATCTTTCCGTTTCCGTTTTCCATTTTCCGTTCTCTGTTCTCTGCTTAATGCGCTTCTCGAGTTCAACAGGTAGGAGAGGAACAAAAAATTGTTGGAAAGCTCCAAGTTTTGAACACCTAACCGTAGGATGGGTTTCCCCAAATACATGTTTTCGCCAGCCAACTAATTTAAACTGCTTGTTCCCATTTTTATTTTCCATTTCGTATTTGATTTGACTCTTGTTTTACGCCTATTTTTAATTTTCTTTGGCAAGGCTAATTAACCTAATAAATTTACACTTAGCTTCCTTTTCTATCCTTTCCTTTGGCATGTTTCGCTTTTTTGTTTTATTTAATACACATCAAAAAGCAAATGAACAAATAAAAAAAGTAATATTTTTGGATAATAGCTAGCAATTGGATTCTGATTTGATGTCCTAGAAGACATGCTCTTTCCAAAGCATTTTATATAATACGCTTAAAACATTTGGTTTCAATAAAGCCCTATAAATTATTGATATATTAGATAATATAGCAGAAACAAAATTGTAAAGTTTCTGGAATCCAAAATTGATTCAAAATATATTTAACTTTGAGTACTTATATAAACGCGAATTCTTTGGAAAATGCATGTTGACCTTGGCCCTTTAGTAGTCTGCTATCCACGCAACTATCTGTCTATCTTCTAGCAGCCCTGTACCCACTTAGATCCCTTACTTAGTACAATAAGGAGAAAGCAAAAATGTATTATGAAATAATTATAAACATCTTATATATTTTTTCTCCTTTTTTGCGTTCAATTGACATTTTTAATTTGAGTGTGTGTGTGCGATGTTTTTATTTTCCTTTTTCATCTTTTTTATTACCATTTTTTGTAGGTTACCTAATTCCTAATACCATTTCTTAAACAATAATGACAAACAATGAAAGAAAACCAATAAAAAACATAATCTAACAAAAGCAAAAGCAAACGAAAAAGAAGAAGACAAACTATAAACGAAAACCAAACATTAAAACCTATCGACATAAACTTAAAAACAAAACAAAAGCATTCAAGTTAAACTTGCAACCATCAACTCTATATACAGATATATAAACCTAAATATATATTTACCTATATATAATGATAATGCCAACCAAACATAACTACTCAAAAATACTATATAAAAACTCCTCTCAAATAAAAGTAAAATTCAGTAAGTACGACGAGTTTATTATTCTTATTATTAGCCTTCTAATTATGTTTTTATACGTTAAGTGTAACCCGTAATCAATCGTTGTAAACACGCCACATGCTCTGCTAACTTTTATTTAATGTTTTTAGCCATTCACTTTTGCTGATTCCTTGGTTTCGGTTTAGTTTTTATGCATGTTCTCGTCTTTAAGCTTGGCTTTGGCATTGGTTCTTGTATTTATTTAATTTATGCTTTGTTTATTTACCCATCTAGAAATGCTCATACTCGAGAAAAGGTAATTTGACACTGATAATTTATTATGCTTTATTGATTTTTAAGTTCACTTCATTTTGTTGTCATATCTCATTTGTTCAACTCATTTGTGTGTTTCCTGCTCGATTTTAGTTCCCCTTAACAAAAAGTGAGCTAGCTTTTCTAAAAAATATTTAAAAGCTAGGACTGTATTTTTAGAATTCGTATTTGTTAATTTATATATTTTATTTTGATAAAGAATATATGAAAAAAAGTTTAGAGTCCTAAAATCTAGGGGTATTGAAAAACTAAAATGTTTTGTACTTTAAATGGGTCATCATTAATTTTCTCTATGAAATTGTTTGTTAGTTAGGTTTTTTTTTATTAAGATACAAGATTTCGTATTAAATATTGATAGAGGCCTTTTTATTGTGGACGTTTTCTCATATTTTATATAATTTTGATTTTAGGAAACGGTTTTAGGTTAACCAACCTTTACTTCTCTGCAGCCATCTTTCGCTTTCGCTCCTTCTGTGACCTTTAACTGTGTTTTCCACCTGTCGCTTACACACAAGAACACACAACACACACCAAAAACGCATTCATCATTTTGTAAATACAAAAAACACACACTCAGTACACATTACACATTCAAAATGCAATCACAGCTCATCTAAATGTGTTAGATATGTTGCCATTGCGCCGTCAATCTATGTACATGTACCCTATAAACCCCCCAGTTACCGGATACTCCTGTCACTCCCCCAACATCCCAAATATACCCCTTTTATTACCCCAAAAAAGAAAAACCCCCCACCCACACACAGCCCTACTTTCTGCCACTGGCGTACATTTGAGTGTGCTCTCATTATTGGTCATATAGACAACCAGAAATCACATATCTAAAACGTTTCCATCATTAATTTGCAGGGCAACAGCGACTGGCGGTGGAGGCGGTTCTGGTTCAGGATCTCTAGCAGAATCAGGATCCGCAGGTGGAGCTATAAAATATGGTAGGGCGGCGCCGTATGCGGCGCAGAGTCCCACGAATCCGCAGAAGACAATAAAACCCACTCAGATACCGAGTTACCAGCAGCAACAGTCGCAGTATTTCATGCAATCAGCCACACAACTACCTCAAACAACAACACCAACAACAACCACAACACCAACGGCAACGACAAACTGTTTCGGCGGAAGCGGAAGTGGCAGTGGCAGCGGGAACGGAAGAGGAAATGGCAGTGGGAGCGGAAATGGAAGCGGGAGCAGCAGCAGCGCCAGTCCTCTATCGCCACCCAGCGGAGGCGTGGGTGATCTTAACCGGCTTTATCGCAAATCGCCGTTCATGCAGCGCAAACTGAGCAACGGATCACATCATTCGCACTTCAAATGCAACGATGAGAGCCCCAAAAAAGAGTCCATGTTCAGTAGCATCGGTGGGTTTGGATCTATTGTTGATAAACAAGAGATCATGCACTATTTGTATTTGTATTTTTTACGATACATCATTAGTTTGCTGTTTTTATTCAAAGAAATAGTTTGTATAGTAATATAAAGACCGCAAATCACCAACAAATATTGCTTAGATTAACATAAATTCTGTGTATAACTCGTTAGTTTAAGATTATTCAAAATTCAACTTACTAATCGACCTCTTTTATTGCAACTATAACGTACCTTGTATTTGTCTATGATACCTCATTATGTTGATGTTTTAATTCAAAGAAAATACATTGTATTATAACATAATAACCGCAAATCACCAACAAATTATGATTAGATTATCATAAATTCTCTATTCTCTCTGTTAGTTTCAGATTATTCAAGATTCTTCTTAGTAATATTTCTTTTTTTATTGCAGGTCAATCGATTCTTCGCAATCTGACCACATCGCCCTTCAGCCAAAAGAAACACAATTCAGCAGCAGCGACTGCATTAACAATACCACTGCCGCACAACAACCAAACATTATACACGGATGCTGCAACGGCGACTGCAAAAACACCGCCAAATGTTGCAGCTGCAGCGCCCACGACAACGCCAACAGCCACGCCCACTTGGCGCCTGCCAGCGGAAAATTCCCAAGCCTACGACAGCTGTGATAGTAGTAGTAATGCGCCAACGACCTTGAACCTGGGCCTCTCCTCCCCCTCGCCCTCGCTGCCGCGCAAGCAGTTCCTCACTGAATCGCCGACCCTGCAACTCGCCAGTCAGCAACAGCAGCAACAACTGCAGCAGCAACCACAGCGTTTGCAGCCGGGCAATCAGAGCCCCATAGGTAAATCTCTAAAAGTATTATATTATAATATATACACAATATTTCCCAAGTTTGAGTCTTACAATATCAATATTGTATTCCCATGTCGTTCATTTAGTAGAAAGTACTTACTTGAGTAAAAAAATATTAATGATCTAATAATCTATATTGTCCAAATTTCATCATCCTATCTTTAAAGCACAGAGCGTTAGAAATGTAAAAGTTTGAACGATTTGCTGCAAACATACAGCAATATAAAACTTTAAAAGCATTTATCTCGATATGCCATTTATTTTAAAATATATGACTCTTCCAATAATTTATCGATATGCAGATCTAAAAAATCATTTAGAGCAATCCAAATTTTTGGGGACATTTTTTTAATACATTTTTAATAGAACCTTTTAACAGAAACCATTTTAAAACCATTGAAAAATGGTTTCAACTATGGTTTTTATATCCATGAATTATATTTTCTCTTTCGACTTAAAATTTTTTTGATCAGTCGTCTGATATCACACGATCAAAAAATTGATGGGAAAATAATATGAAACAAACTAAAGATAAGTTGTTTCTGATCATATTATCTTCTACTCTGGGGTATAGAATTTAAAGATTTCAGAATTTTATAATTTAAAATCGGATTCTGTTATATTTTATTTTATTATATGTTCGACTTACTTTTTAAATGGAAAACCAGGAAAAATTGAGTATTTTTGAACAAAACCTGAATCCCAAAAATAACCGCTATAAAAAATGCGAAAATGGTTCAAAAAATAAATGTTCTTTAAAGTAATGGGGATCGATAGCATTTTTAGCAAGCTGCTCAGAACAGTCGGTCTTTTAGCTGTACGCCTTGATTTGGCTAAACTACGGCTGAAAAACCACAAAAAAAAGAGTATTTTTGACCAAAATCTGAATTACAAAAATAACTGATGTACCCCCTTATAAAAAGTGAGAAAATGGGTCAAAAAATAAATGTTCCTTAAAGTGATGGGGATCGATAGCATTTTTAGCAAGCTGTTCAGAACAGTAGGTCTTTTAGCTGTACGCCTTGATTTGGCTAAACTACGGCTGAAAAACCACTAAAAAATTACTATTTTGACCAAAATCTGATTCCCAAAAATAACTGATGCACCCCCTTATAAAAAATGCGAAAATGGGTCAAAAAATAAATGTTCCTTAAAGTGATGGAGATCGATAGCATTTGTAGCAAGCTGCTCAAAACAGTCGGTCTCTTAGCTGTTCGTCTTAATTTAGCTTAAGTAAAAAATCGATCAGAAATTATGTTTTTATTTTTATTAATCGTTTACCAACCGCTGACGTTTAGATCGATTCAGGGGGCTTCCGTTGAAGACAGTTCGAAATTGAATAATCGAAAATTCAGGAAATACGTGATAAATAGACCACTCTCCTCAAAGGCATCAGGAAAAACGTGATAAATAAGGCATCAACTCAAACGCTTCCAACTCGTCGGCTTCCGATCCAAAATTCAGATGGCACAATTTTGGGCTCAAAGTCTACTGGCACTCTCCAACACATGAATCTGATTTTATAGCCATTTCTCATTAATTGCTCTACGTCCTCGGCGGGGACATAGGTAACAATTTCACAGTTCTCCATAACCCTGTAGACTACTTTTTGGACATATTCTTCACCGTAAGGTTTTAAAGCGGTATGCTTGGCCACGCACCACTTATTCACAGTTAAACCCTCGTTTTGATTTTGGATAATTTCGAATGACCGTTTTAGATCTCCTCTATCGATCATTGGTAGTACGAATGAGATGGCTTTGAATTCGATATAACGAACAGATTCTTCCGAATCACTAGCGTTGAGCGGTTCCATTGTCACGTGTTGATCGGAAAATTATGAACCAAAATATATTTGTTTAGAAAAATGTTATCGAATTAAAAGTTATAAAACACTCTTGAAAATTTGTCAACTTAACACACAAAAGTATAATTGTACTAGTCTGTACGGATGCTTTTGTAAGAATGAGCCTGAAAAGCTTACAGGCTAGGCAAATGGGGAAACGGTGAAGTCACAGCATACTTTTTACAACATTTTTTAAAATGTAAGACACTTGGTAACTAAGTTAGACTTGGGGTAATACGTATTTTTTCTGGATCTTAGCATTCATACATTCAGAGCAGAAATGTTGTCTTAAAAACCCGCTCTCCATCGAAAAGGATTTTCACAAATTGTAAGTGGAAGAACCAAAAAACACAAAAGAGAACTGGTTCCATTTTGCACCGTGATTTTTAAAGTTTTAGATGAAACACTTATATGATATATTGGTTATCCATTGTCACGCGAATTCTTGAGACATCGCTGTCTATGGAGTACATTAGAAATATCTCAATTTTTCACCAATTTAATAGTTCATATTGAAAGGTCCATATATATAAAATAAATATTTTTAAAGGCAGTCATGGTTCCGTAAATTACTTATTTATATTTATTATTTCCTATTTATTTTTTAAGCAAAGATTGAAGGCTTTGAAAAAATATGGCGATAAATCGGGTAGCGGAAGCTATATTTTATTTTTTTATTCATCTTATATTTTATTTTTTCATTGAACCGCAAAACTTTAATTGAAGCTGAAAATATTAAAGACTTATATGTAACAATTAACTGTAGTTCCAGTTTTCTTGACTCTGGTCCCAAAGAGCCCGAAACTGAGCGCCCAAAATGTAAAACTAAAATTCAATAAGAAATAAGTCGTTTTCTTTTATTAAGCGTTTGCCAATCGCTGACGTTCAGATCGAATTCGATTTACTGAAAATTTTTGAAAGTGTCCAATAATCCACTCTCCGCAATGTCATCACCTCAAACGCTTCCAACTCGGCGGTCTACAAACCAAAATGCAGGTGGATCATATCTGGGCCTAAAGTCAATTTTGATTGTCCAAAACATAAACTTGATATGTCCATTTCTCTTCAAGTTCTTTGCGTCCTCGGCGGGAACATATGTAATAATCTCCCAGTTCTCGAAATCTCTGTATACCACCTTTCGCTCATATTCTGGGTCGTTGGGATTTAAAGGGGTGTGCTCGGCCAAGCGCCATCCATTCACATTAATATCCTTGTTTTGTTTTTGGATGATGTTAAAATAACGATATAGGGCTGCTTCTGTGACCATAGGTAATACAAAAGAAATCGCCCTGAAGTCGATATAACGAACAGTTTCGCCGGCATCATTGCAGGTGAGCGGATCCATTGGTATTGTAAATCAGAAATTTGGGAACCGAAAATATATTTGCGTAGAAAAATGTTATCGAAATAAAAGTTATGAAAATACTCTTGAAAATTTTGTACCTCAAACACACAAAAATATAATAGTACTAGTCTGTACGGATGCTGTTGTAAGAATGAGCTAGAAAAGTTCACAGTCTAGGCAAATGGGGAAACGGTGAAGTCACAGCCTACTTTTCACAACATTTTTGAAATTGTAAGACACTTGGGAACTGAATTGGACTTGGGGTAAAATGTTGTTTCTCTGGATTTTCCATATATTTACCATATATTCAGAGCAGGAATCTTAAGTCTTAAGAAACCGCTTTCCAATAAGAAGGGCGTTCACAAATTGGCTAGTTTAAGGACCTAAAAAATACATAAGAAAACAAGAAGGAACCGATTTCAGAATTTCGAATTTTATTATATTCGTTTCAATTGGAAAGGATGTTTTTCGGCTGTGAGGGTATATATGCCGAAGCTAGCTTCCTTTCTTGATTTTAATAAAGTTCCGAATTAAATAGGCAGCTATGAATGCGTAATCGGAATTTATAAGATGTAGCATAATATAAATATATATTTTATATATAGTTGTTGCTTAAACCCTAGTAACACATATGATTGCTTCTTTTTGCAGTGCTGCAGCGCTTCTACCACCAGCAGAACCAGCTGCGCGAGAAGGAGGCGGCGGAGCGGTATCAGCAGCAGCGCCAGCAGCCGCCCGTCGGAGTGACCAGCACGAATCCGTTTCACAGCAACTATGTGCCGCCGCCACCATCGACGCACTCCACCTCTAGTCAGTCCTCCACGCAGTCGACGTGTTCGCAAATCGCCGTCAATCCCCCCGCCAGCCTATCGCCATCGCCAGGCTCTGGAAATGGAACCATAGCGGGATTAGGCATTGGATCGGGATCGGGAACGGGATCAGGTTCAGGTGCAGCTGGTCACTTTGGAGCGGGAGGCAGTGGCGAGCAGTTGCAGTACCAGCCGCTGCCCGTGGCCGCCGAGGCAACGGTGGTAACTAGTCCCACGCTCCTGCCCAGGTCCCCGGAGCAGCAGTCGGATTACGGAGGAGGCAGCTCCATGGTGGCCAGCAAGCTGAGCAAGCTGTACGCACGCCGGCAGCTATTGGGCCAGAGCTCGAGCAGCGGGGCAAGCAGCAGCAGCCTGGATGGATGCTCCCGGGAGCAGCATGATGCAGGTGAGCCATCAGCCAACTCAGCGATTACTCAGGATATATTCAGAAATAAAGTCGCCAAAGCATTAGAAAAAATCTACTATCTACTAACTTGTTCTACTAAGTTTAATCATGGGTTAAAATACTTATACTTCGCTTTCGCATAATATTTAAAACAATTACCTTCTCTAAAGAGGTTTATTTTTATTTTCAAATGTTTCAACATGATTGTATCTATTAAATATAATCCTTTCTAACAACTTTTCTATTTAAAGGGCTATTTTATTTCTGAGTCTATCGTCGCTCTTTTGATTTCGCTTTGCACACTATTGAGTTGCGCTTGTATTTATACATTTTCCATTTCCGTTTCGTTTCATTCTATCTTCGTTTTCCGCACACCGCACACCAAAAACCGAACTCTGCACCACTGCACTGCATCACCACGCAACCGAATCACGTACCATCACCCATCATCACTCGAATCATCCAACGAAAAACCAAAAAAACCATCCGATCAGGCTGGTTCAACACCCTCGCCGGCGCCATGAAGCGACAGTTTGCCACCTATGTTAAAACCCAATTGAATTCCACAGCCACGTCCCCGGTGGCGGCCAGCATGGATCGGGATCGGGATCAGGAGCCAGGGCATCCGCAACCGCCTGCGTACAGGAGCATCGTGAACAACGGCAGCGGTGGCAAGTCCTACTACTATCGCACCTTGTCGGCGGCCAGCAGCAGTAGCAATACCAGCCAGAGCACCTCGCCCACGACGGAACCGCTGCCTGGTGGAGGCACCAGTAGCTTCCTGCGCCGCTACGCCAGCAGTGGTCCCGCAATGGGCTGCGGCGGTGGCAGCATCAGCACACCGCCCAGTCCGCACATCCTGGCCGGATTGGATCGAAGGCACCGGAGTCCGGATCCGCCGCCGCGCTACAATCGCGGACAGTCGCCGCTGTTGCTGCGCAAGAATCTGCTGGAGTTGAGTGGCCAGCCGCCCGGCTCACCGCTTCTGCATCGAAGGTGGGTTTTGGATGGCCCACAGAGCAGGGATAACTAAGAAAACGTTGCAAATGTAAATCCATATATTTTATGATTCCTTTCTAAAAGGAAATATTTCTTTAAAAAATGCATAGAAGTCTTTCTGTTGTTCCTGTTGTTATTTTATTAGTTAAACTAAAATGAATAGGCTTGTGACTTCTTTAGAAAAATTCGGAGAAGTTATTGTTCGTTAAAAATTAAGAATTAGAAAAACATTGGATGTTTTTGCAGTCGTTCTTACTTAGATGTTCTGGTCTTTGGGCTCATGTCTTCCTGCTCTAACTGATGCTAACCTTGTGCTCTCCCTCTCATTTCCAGATACGTTTCGGCGTCGCCCCCACTACCGCCGCCGCGTCGAGGATCTGAGAGCGTGCCAGGATCGCCGCAGCACTTCCGTACCCGCATCCATTACACACCCGAGCCTCAGAGACGCATCTACCGCACAATAGATCAATGAGTAGCGCTGCAAATCATGGTCATGTGATGCTGGTACGGCTTCGACGACGATGCCGCCGGTTCAGCTGTCAACGACGACGATCCAGAGGGGGATGGGCTACTGGAGCCCATCTCCCTGCCCGTCTCGTCGGCAGCCGGCGACTCGCTGTCGATGCCGGCGTATGCAGATGGCCTGGGCGCCAGGACGTCCGGGTTTAACCGGCGTATGGTTGGTCGACGGGCGTGTTCGGCCAGCGGATCGTATGCCAGCTTGTATGCGGACAGGGACGAATGGCCAGGATCAGGATCAGGATCATCCGGTGCGGCGGGAACATCGACGACCAGAGCTGAATATCCGTGGACATGTGATTGATGACAAACGAAAGTGTTCAAAAGTCTTATACGTTTAAGTGCTTGAGCCTCAGCGATTCATCTGCATACGCATCTGCTGAACAATTAGTTTCGTTGCGCAGCTCCAATTGTACATAGACATATATGCGAAGGGATCTATATAGACACATCCGATAATAGTGCAATAGTTGAAAGCAATTCTGTTCGCCCAACACCCGCCACCTCCCCCCCTGTATCCAAATCTATTCTCTCTTATATATATATATATATCTCTTTATCCGTGTCTGTATCTCCTTCAATGGTAACTCTGTAATCAAAAGTTTACACTTTACACAACGTAAATTATTTAACCGTAGCTCTAAAAACCAAACAAAATAGCTAAATCCATATGGCGAAAATCCAAGAAAATGTATAAGAAATTCAAATGATTTGTAGCTTTGTATATAGAGAGGAGGCGAAGTGCAAGAAGTCGTTGCATTTGCTGTTTGCAATTTGTTTTAGTTTATACATTTCATTAAACATCAACTTGTGTGCTGAGTGGAAGGGAATCCAACAACAACAACAACAACAACAACAACAAACAACATTAACAATGGAATTATTGTACTGATTATTATAATTGTTTAATTTATTATGTAAGCGGCAACAAGCAACAATTTAAATTCAATTTTCGTTTTGTTTTTTATTTGAAAAAGGGTGGAAAAGATTGGTTCTTTTTTGAGACCACGTCAATGATGGTATATTAGCTATGATAACATGAAAAATCTGGTACTGAAAATCCACTCAGATTTACGGAAAATTTGGAATTACTTATTTATTTTATGGGTCAAAAGCGGGTCAAGATTATTATAAAATCGAAAATTATAATAAATCGAAATTTATATCGATACTTTGAAATATTTTCAAATAGCTTCAGGAACTGTATCCAAAAGCCCGAATCCATATTTTCTTTTCTTGTAGTTCCTAGCTTCCACCCTCAGTTTTATAAGTTAAAAAATAAAAAAAGAATAAATCAATATACCGAAACAAGAGAACTGTGTTTTATTATGGTATTAGGTTATTCAAAAGATCATTGGAACATGCCCTCTTTAAGAACTAGAGGAAACATCAAATAAAAATGTTCTTGAACGTAATATATCCTCTGTAAGCCCTAGGTTCAATACCCACCACTATAAAAATAGAAAATGGCATTCAACATTTGTTTTTAATTTTTATTTTATTTTTTCCTGTTATGCTTGGCTCTGGCAATTACAACATTTATTTAGCTTTATTCCGCATTCAATTGAGTTTTGTTTTCCAATTAAACAAATTTTTTTGTTAGTTTTATGTATGTGTTTTTTTTTGGGTATATTGTAGATATCTTCAGCTCAAAAGGAGTCACGGCTTTACACACTGAGTGGTATTTTTTGTTCGGTTTCCCGCCTGTTTTTAATCAGCTATCAAAAGTGAGTCCGTTTCGCACCACTTTGCACCACTCTGCCTGCCGGTGGTTGGGTGGGTTAATTACGGCAGAGGGGCGGTGCTGATCGGGACAAACATATAGAAACAGCACTTATTGTTTATTTTCGGTATATCGGTTATCTGCGGTAAATACATTTATATTAATCAGATGAGTACATTCAGTTCAAACAGTATATTTGAGTCGATAGAGCGACAGTAAAAATACAGCTATGTTTTATGCCCATTTAAACCTCTTGCTATTTGTTGTTTTTTGTAGATTGATCAACAAAAAAAAAACTTACAACTTTTGTATAACTAACTTTGAATTGAATGGCACCTTGGCCTTCTCTGTTTCAAATTACATCAAAGTGTTCTTATTTATGTTTTTTGTCACAATATCTGTCCCCAGTCCCCAAAATGTTTTCCTGTTACTATTTTCCAAGAATGTAGTTTTTAGCTTAGCTGGTTTTCTTTTTTTTTTAACATTAATAGTTAATCGGTTTTTGCACATTGAAAGCGTTTAATTATTGGTTTTGCTTTTCTTAGGTTGTTTTTCTTTGGGAATTTAATATCTTAACTGCTTACATTTAGGCTTACTTATAAATGACCTGCCAGACACTTGATAAACTTGGTTGTACAGTTAGATATTGAATTTTGATATATGCGTCTTTGAACATTTAAGTGAAACCCTTTTGGAAATGCTGCCGTTTACATTTAGTTTTCTTGTTGCACCAGATTTTGCTTTGTTCATTGATATAATTGATTAAAAGTCGGGCTTTTCTCACTTGAGAACGAGATTGGCAACTGAAGAATTCGCGCAGGGCAAGAGATTTGTCCCCATTTGTAAAGTATAAATTAAATTGCGGTCGAATGGGTTTATAGGAAAGTAAAAGTAAAACTAAGAACCTACTCCTAGAGAAGTGGTATTGGAAATACAAAATTTAGATAGTGCAGGATTGACTGATTTCCTAGGGGATCAATAACACCAATTAAGCTATAGGTTTTGTATCTTTTGTTTTCTTCTTTTCTATTTCTGGTTACACTTTGGATTTCTTAGGATCTTTTATGGGTAATATTGTGTTTTTAGTTTCTTTGGCTTTTATAGCCTTAAGTTGAATTTCTGTTCAGGTTTTCTGGGGGTTTTCGGCTCCAATCTATCGGAAGTGATTCCTTTTTGGTTGGTTTTCTTGTTCTGAGGTTGTTCTATATATGTTTTTTTGCAGGGACTATTTCTTAGGTCAAATACTTTATTGGCTATACAAACATACACTTAGATATTGCACTTATGTAACGGTTTTTCTGGTTCTCTGGACTCTCTTTACTTGTACGAACAAGTAATGGTAATATTACAGTTTAGTATAACTATAGTTACCAGTATTTAATGTACAGGAGCACAAGCGAACTTGTCTTGAAATGTAGATAATTATATATAATATTCTCCATTGGCTTTCTTGTAGTAACAAATTAACATACAATACAAAAACCAAACAGAAAATCTATCGAACAGTTAGATTATGCTTGCAATTCTCATGAACATTTAAGTACATCATATAGTAGTTCCTTAGGTAATAAATTGGGTAACTTGATTTTATTGAGGGAACTGGTTTACAGTGGGAAGTGGGAAGAGGGCCGGGTTGAGAGGTTGTTTTTTTTTGTTCAGCTTACATTGTTCAATAACATTTATTAAAAAAATTCTTTTACCATTTATATTCATATTTATTTATTTTTTTTTTTTAAGTTTTAAGTCTTTGTTTTACATCAGTAAGCGTTTGTTTTTTTTCTGGTTTTTCCCTTTTTTTTTGCGACTGTTTTTCCTTGCTGCATTTTATTTTTAATTTTTTTTTTGGGGTTATGTTCGATTGTGGGTATCAAAATTCGAATGCCACAGTGGTTCCTTAACACACTAGTCTACACACCTTTCTAGGACAATCATACGCGACGTACACATATACATATATGTTGGGTAATACTTGTAGAAAATGCTTATGCCTTTGCCTGGGATCCTCCACCAATATCTTCTGAAGAGGGGGGCGGGAGGGGGTGGGTTTTGGGCCGCCGTCTCCCTCCGCTCTCTCTCAAAATACCCCCCCAAAAATCGGGGGCTCTTGTCATTCCGGGGTGAATGTAAGAGTTAACAATGTCAGTTTCGATTTGGATGGTTCGGGCGTCCTTTCGAGCGATGGGTTAGTCGCACTCACACACAAAAATCACTCAAAAACAGTCACCCACTCACACAGTGATAAGAAGTATCTATACAAATTTGAATATTTGCCCAAATGCAATGGCCTATCTAGGTATGAAAATTTAGATTACGAATAATTCTTTTACAAAGTTTTATAATTTTATGAAAAACAAAGGGTTATTATTGGGGAAATACTCCTCTTTCATGTTTAAAACTTAAATAATTTAGAACCAAGTGGCGCCCAAACATTAAGACTTCGATTGAGTGACTGAAATGAAAAAGGTATTTTTTTTTTAAACTTATTCAATACATAAGAATTTAAATAACAAGTCTAAACGTAACGCCAAAACATTTCATAATATAAAAACAAAACAAAACTCCTTTGTCTAAATTAGGTTTATAAAGACACCTTCCTTGAAGTTTTTAACTTAAATATATCTTACAGTTTTGAAACTCAATATTGTTTGATTTTCTCTTTATACCAATTTTTAACAAATAAGATAGCAAATTTCAACCAAATCATAACATAAAAATAAAACAAAACACCTTTGTCTGAATTAAGTTTATAAAGACACCTTCCTTGAAGTTTTTAACTTAAATATATCTTATAATTTTGAAACTCAATATTGTTTGCTTTTCTCTTTATACCAATTTTGTAATAAATAAGAAAGCGAATTTCAACCAAATCGCTTTGCGAACCATAGTGTGCCAAACAAAGTAATACACTTTTTATTTAAGCTAAGGCATGTGGTTAAAAACTAAAAAAAAAATGTAAGCACTTGAATGAATTATTATTTTTTTAAAATGGAATTCAGGTTAAGCGGTCCAATGAACTTATCTAGATTTATATGTTAGGTAAAAAATATTCTTCCAATCACTGCTCAAATTCATTCATTTTATATTCATTAAAAAGTGTATCCTAAATATTAGAAATTCGCCATTAAAATTTGTTTTTTTGTACATTGTATTTTTATTTTTGGCGAATTTTGTCCGAAAGTTAGAAAATTTTTGTAGAACAAAGAAGTTTTTTACTTCTACGGTGCTATAATTCCCAACTGGTTCTAGCTTTTTTTCCAATTAAAGGTTTGGCGAATTTCTGCATATTAGGTTTACATTTTGACTCAGTCACACAGGGTCACACCCGTTGGTTTAGTACCGCCGCCCGCTGCCGCTGCTCCCGCTGGCGCACCCTCCGTCCCCGCTGCTCCCGCTGGCCCCATCGGCCGCCCATCTCTTCCGGCGCGCCTCCTTGGCGGCCTGCATCTGGGCGGCCACCCGGCTGGTGCTCGGTGCATTATCGAAGCTGGCATACAGCTCCACCTCCTCGTCGGTGGCATCGCGGGGAGCATTGTGCTGGAGAGGATGGGGATTCTGCAGCGGATGCTGCATCTCGAGGGCGGCGGCCAGGGAGGCCATGGCATAAGCACGGGCATCGATGGGTTGCGCATTCTGATGGTGGTGGTTCTGTTGGTGGTGCTGCTGCTGGTGGACAACTACTGTGGCATCCGTATCCGATTGCTGATCAAGCTGCTGCTGGAGGTGCTGCTGCTGCTGCTGCTGCTCCAAATCGAAACTCACATTCTTACTGTCTCATCCACCCCGGTGGACCTGGACGGTGGCCTCGGCGGACTCCTGCTGGCGCAACTGCTGACGGTACGCATCCAACTCGGGCATCCTATAGGTGCCCAAATTCACCTGCACCATCAACGTCTCCATGATGCGTTCGTTCTTCATCGACTTGGAGGGCAGGACAACGGTGAGCAGTTCGCTGGGCGAGATTCGGCACAGGTTCAGATCCCGCGTCAACCGCTCCATAATGCACTCGAACTCGAACTGGGTGTCCTTGTTGGGATGATTCTTCAGCTTGCCCACCTTGTGCTGGGCCCACGCCAGCATCGCCTCGAATTTCCGAATCTCCGGCGTCTGCAGCTCCCGGCACATGATCATCTGGACCATCGATTCGGAAAGATGCAGAAACTCCGGGCACTTGAACAGCGAGTGCGCCTTGCTCTCCACGAACGACAGGATCATGTTGACCAGCTCGGAGGCGGATGTGTAGCGCCAGTAGTAGTTCTCCAGCGAGATGAGCATCGGGCAGACCACCTCGATGCGGAGGAACTGCTTGCAGTGGTGGAAGCACGCCTGCAGCAGCTCGGGCAGGTCGTAGTGCTCCGCGGCGCACAGAAGGCCTGAAAAATTAGTTTAAAAAAATATAATATTAATTTTAAAAAAAGGGTAACGATACATTTACCGATATATGTTACAAAATTATTTTTTTTTTTAAATAGCTCATATAAAATTGGAAATGATACATCTTTTAATATATATATAATATTATATATATTAGTAGATGTACCTTTTTTATTATATTAATATAACATATTTTCTAATTTGTCAGATTTTTATGTAAGTGTGTTTGGTATTTAACGAGTTTTAATCAGAGACAATTTTTTTTATTTTAATTATTTTAAAAATGATGTAAAAAAAATAAATTTGACCAGGTTTTGCATAGGTCGAGCACCAATTTGAAGTATTGTTTTTTTTAATTAAATATCATTATTTTAAAATAAATAAGTTGAATAAAATAGTTGTGTTTTTTTTTTAATTTTACTCAGAACATTATTTTTTAAAAAGTAGTATTACATTTAGATTAATCTTACTTCTAGAAAGGGAAAATTGGCCCTGGTAACAAACATACCAAATACATACTAAAGTTCGCCAATAAGATAATTACACGTCCATTACTAAAAACTATAACTTTTAATGCTTCACAAGAATATTTATTTATTTAATAAAGAAATATTGAATATAATCGAGACTATCCTGTTTTCGTTTTTTAGACATACGTGAACAAATATATTGTATCATTTTCCATGGTAAACGAAAAATACTGTACTTAAGTATTCGCGGCTTAAAATTGTTTTAGATTTTAAGAGGTTTACAAGTACCATTTTTAAACCCTATACAAAGCGTAATAAATTGAAAACCAAAAAGTTTATGCTAGCTTAAATACTGTACCTAAGAATTCGCGGCTTAAAAATGTTTTAAATTTTAAGAGGCATACATGTACCATTTTTAAACCCTATACAAAAACCAACTAGTTTATGCTAGCTTAAAACACTGTACTCAAGAATTCGCGGCTTAAAATTGTTTTAAATTTAAATAAGTACCATTTTGTAGATCGCGTATTACTGAAGAATTCGCGTTTTCTCACCTGGTATGGAGACGCAGGTCAGCGGACAGGTGCCCGTGTGCAGGTAGTCGAGCAGGACCCGGAACGTGTCCGGGTCGAACTCGATGATGTTGAACTCCGTCTGGGCCAGCTTGGCGCGATCGACCTTCTGGGCGTCGGCGCAGACGGAGAGGCGTGGCACGGCCAGCTGGTTGTTGCCCGGCTTGTCCTTGTCCTTGTCCTTGCTGTCCCTGTCTGCAGGCGCCAGTGGGAGGTGTTATCGAGTGGGAGGGGGCATTGGTCGATCGGTCATCGTTTGTCGATAGTCGGTTGGTCGGTTATTGTTGATCGGTTATCGTCAAAATTAATGAAATAATAAAACAAACGATTGCAAAGCAAAAGCCGCAAATTATAATTGCAAATCAAATCATTTGTCAGTCGGCAATAAAATAATTGGTGAAACCAAAGGCATTAAGTTAAGAAGTTTGTGTTGAGTGAGCGACGGGTTTTTATTTTTATTTTTATTTGTAATTTTGTTTTTTTTTTTTTTTGGGAGTGGTGAGGCGTTTGGCGAGTCACGTGAGATGAGAAAATGACAAAATTTTGTTTGTTGTTTAATTTAAATTATTTCGTTTGGTTGTTTTACGTTGAATGGAATTTTGTTGAGATCAACAAAAGAGAGAAACATAGAGTACAGATTGTAGACATAGGATAGTGGAAACAAGGATCAAGTCAAGTAGTGAAAGTAGTAGAGAAAGTCAAACGAGAGTTCAAAACAGTTTGGTGTCGAATCCAATTGTTCCAAAATCGTACATAACAGTAAAAATGCAAGCAGTTGTGGTGAGTAGAGGTGAAATGGAGTGGAATGCGGGAATGTTTTGTGGTGAATTTCATATTAAGTATACGGAAATTATATTTCATTTTATTAATTTTAAGGTTTAAAGTTTAAATTAAAAAAAAAAAATAATGGAAAACAATTTCAAGGGTATATGGGCAGGTAAAATAAATAAGCATTGACAATATACACATAAAGATGATTTTTCGATGATGATATTTGAGTTTTCAGTTATATTAAATATCACATCAAGTGCAGTAAAATTCAAACAGAAAGTGGGTTTAAAAAATAGTTATTTGGCCAATTGTACAAAGGATGCATTGTCAAAATTTTTGCAAACGAAAGAACCACGTCCAGAATATATTATGCGATAAACCAAATTGCAACGAAAGGAACACAACAAACAGGTTTGGTGGTCGTTCGAAACAAGACATACGATCGGGTGTATTTATAGAGTTTAGGACATATATATATTTATAAGTCAGTTGAGATCAGGTGATGGTTATATAAAGTACGCAGAGTTTTTTTTTTAGGTTGAGGCAAAGTTTGTGCGGCGTGCGTTTTTCAAGTTGCATATATAAGATTCGGTTTTTTAGGGATGCAAAGTTGGAGAGTTTTTTAAGGACGCAAGGACGCAGACGGTGGACGTATACGTAATGTGGAAATGCGGAAAATCAACACAAGTCGCACAGGAGAGAGAGGAGAGAAGAGAACAAAAGAGAGCGGAGAGAAAAGAACACGCATCGATATGGTTGCATTGCACCGACTGAAAACCCTTACTCGAACAATCTGTCGACGAGATCCACTTCTTCTTGTCATCCGGATTCAGCTGGTTGGTGTTCTTGTTCCGGATCGACCTGCCCCATCCGGCCGTAATGGTGCCCAGCCGGGAGAAGGCCCGCTTCACCATTGGCGACGAGGGCACGCTCTTCGGCCGGATGGAGTCGGAGTCGGGAACGGTCAGGTAGTTGTTGCTCTTGGGTTTCTGGTTCTGCGGGGACACCAGCGAGGGAGCCGGCCGCGCGAAGATCTCCGCCACCGGAATCTGCGGCGATCCGAAGCCCGTCTGAATGCCATACAGCATTTCCTATAAGGAAAATAAAAGAGCATTACAGTAAAGATCACATTTTTTATCAAAGATTTCATATTCCGTTGAGTCTCTGAAGTTTTTTTAAAACAAATTGAAACCTATACAAAATCCGGTTGACTTTTGGTTCAAAAAGATTTTTGTTTCATTCCGGAATATTATGGCCAAAGTATGTCAATTATATTTAATTAAAAGACTTTTGTTTCATTCAGTAATTTCAATTTTTCATTCTCTTAACTATTAAACCTTTGTGAAATTCATTCAGTAATTTCCCATTTTTCATTTGCTTAATTATTAAACCTTAGTGAAAGGTATTGGTGTAAGTTTTCGTCTTAAAATACTCTCGAAAAATCAATAATTGATGACTCGTTTAACGTTTTTTTTTATTTAATAACCATTTATAGATGTGATTGCCCTTTACAGATTGCCCTTGGTATTTTGTTGGTAATGGAAATTAGTAGCTTAAAAATAAACATAGGGAAAATGGACTTTTTCTCTGAATAGTACTTCTTAGAGAGCTACTATAATTTAGCGCACAAATAAAAGTTTCAAAGTTCTCAATTGAAAAATGAAGAAGGCCACTCAATAGTTCTGAATGTTATTATTTTTTTTTTTAGGATAAACAAAGGTTTGTTTATATTTAAACGCTTGCGTGCCAAACCTATTGTTCTTAAACTCAAGGTAAGTGAGCTTTCACTCACATTTACTGTGGTCAAAGAATTAGTTTGCGTCACATTTCGTCTGTCCTTCGTTTTTAAGGGAAATACAATTAACCACAATACGATAATAGTCTACAATTTCAAGGATTTATTGCTTGTACGCAGTTGTAAGTGAGCTTTAAAAATGGCAACATTGCGTATGAGTGACCTTGAGTAACCGCCATTTTGTTACTCATACGCAACGTTGTCTGGGTGAATAAATTGCTTATTACTCATACGCCCTGTTATCAATGTATGTAATCAATTTGATTGTAATTTTTAATAAAGAGTGATGTTTTTTAAGGCGAATAACCCTTCAAACTATCAACTATTGACTCTGAATTCCATGAAACTAACCTGAAAGACTCTACTCCGCACACCAAGGATTGCCCGGACCCCTATAAATCGAGCCTTCTGTTTGGACTGGCCCACCAGGAATACGACATCGAAGAGATGGGCGTTGGTCAGGCACGACGGTTCTTCGTTTAGGAATACGCGGGTAAAGTCCTTGGCCAGCTGGTCGTAGTCTTCGAATTGATCGCGAACGGAATCCAGAAGTGGTGACGAGGGTCGCATGTGACCTGCAGAAAACAAATTGGGGAATTTCCTTTGTTACTTTGCTATCTTTTTTAATATTCCTTATTTAAAAATCTATATCTATATAAATCATTGGGATAAAGTCGCTGAAAGAAATTTATTTATAAGTTAAAAGTCATGCATGTGACATGCTTATTATCTTATGTAAATATGGGTAAACCAGTGTAGAAGTGTGCAGGGAGGATTAAAACAAGTTTTAACTGTTTTAAATCTTCTTAAAATCTTAAATTTAATAAAATATACAAATACATCGCATTTTTTCAAATTAAATGACTAATTTTTGACAAGTGAATCATCCTTTCGATAAGAAAAAACATTTGGCAACATCTGGCATATGGCAAATATCACAAAAGGGATGGGGCACCACCCTTATAGACCCAATCACACATCTCGTTGTGTGGCCAGTTTTATTGCATTTTGAGTGAAATTTATGAAGGTGGTTATAATAAACACACACAATCGAATAATTACAACTGGGAGATATAAGTTCAATAAAGTCTCCACTGGTCATATAATTGAGTGGTTCTTAGGAGTATACACATGTATGTATATCCATACAGCTGTGTTCAGTTACAAAATAATAACTGAACTAAAAATATCGAAAGTATTTTTTATAACTTAATATAAAATTAATATATATTAACTTAATTATTTTTTGAGATTATTTCTTAGTAAACTTTTATGGAAAAAACTGTAATCTTTAAATTATTTTTAAAACACATTTTATGCAAAAGTGATTAGGCAATAAAAAACAAATATAAAGAAATATGCTTTGTAAATATTAGAATTACAAAGAATTGCAAGATTTTAGTACTAGAGAAGAAAAATTCTTCTATCATATCAAATATCAAGTTCTTTACCTAAAACATTAAAAGAATATTATTGTCTTGTTTGCATTTTTAATTTTTTTAAATCATTGGCTTATTTAGAGTAACTTTTTTTTTAAATTTTGTCATTAGCTTTATAAGGTAAATCTTTATAATTATTGCTGGTTGACCACTCCTGTTATTTTGAACACAGCTGTGTTTGTACACATATAGAACCCCGAATTTATGCAGTTCCCCAATCGCATTGGAATGGAAATGCCAAACTATTGGAGCAGTAATTTGCATAATTTCAATACGGATAGTTCCCAATGGGGATCACTTCCGGGTTTTCTCAGTGTGCTAGTGTGTGTGTGTGTGTGTGTGTGTGTGTGTGTATGTGTGTGTGTGTGCGGGGGAGGGGGTTATCTGCGGGTGTGTAAGTGTGCATGAATAAATCAAATTAGATTTGTGTTGTCTAGTGCAACAAATAGCAACAAATAAATAACAAGAAATCCAAACAAAATCACAACAAACAGCAACAGCAACGACACACCACCAACAACAGCAACAACATCCTAGGGGGGGGGTGTGTGGTGTTTAGTGGGTGGTTTGTGGGTGGTGATGGGCGGCTGGAACAATAGATATCCCCCACTGATAAAATAACACAAACATGAACAATATTTCTTGGCCGGACAAGTGTCGCTGTGTGTAGATAAAGGACGAGCAGATTGTCCTTGTGGGGGGGGGGGGGGATAAAGTTGACACGAGAGAGAGAGGGGGAGAAAGTAAGAGAAAGTGAGACAGCCCTGTGATTGCTTCGAGCGACGACTGCACGTTTCCGGTGGGCACAAACACAGCCGGATGTGTTAATGGCGGAAACGGAAGTGTCAGTGTGTGTTTCTCCCTCTCCCCCTCTCTCTCTTTCCGCCTCTTCCGTCTCCCTTTCTCTCAGCGGGTGAAAGTTCAACCGAAAGCAAGACAAAACGATTAATCAAACATACTCGTACAGCAGCCGTGACACAAAGGACCAAATGCAAATGTCCTTTTTTCTATTTTCCTTTTTTATTTTTGGTTCCGCTGCCAGTAATGCCTGCAATTTGTTCTCGCGATTTCTTTATAAATCTCCTTAAAGTCGGACGGAAAGTAGAAAATCTTAGCGATTTGCTTTAAGGCCAAGAAAAAGGAAATGCAAGAAAGATGCTGGCGATTTATTAAACAACTTGCTGACTTAATGCTTTAAAGAAGGCATTTCCTTGGACTTAAGTCTTTAAATTTATTACTGAACTAAGATTTTATTTACAATAGACAATGGTGATATATTTGCCAACTCTATTATAATGGTTTACTAATTTATGAAATAAATAACAAAATATATACATCAAGCATTAGATGTTGTTTATACAATCATGCATAGATGCTGGTGTTCATTTAAACAAATGAATAACTATTTAATTTAGCAAGTAGCCCCAAAAGATGTTTTAAATAATATTTAATATTTATCTGATATTATTTTCAGAAATAAATAAAGTTAATTCTCTTTTCTAAAACATGATTGATGATAAGGTAACTATAACCTACATATGTAAATATATATTTCTTTGGCGAATCTTTTTATCTATCTATTTTATATTATATAAACCAACTAACGTGATCCTGAAACCCCAAAACTTCTGCTAATTTCCTGATTCTAATATAAGATTTAATGCTTCAAATGTTTGGTATATACTCTTTATGACATTATTATCTTGTAATATAGATAAATCCCCAAAGATCTGTCCCATATCATTTAAAATAATTTGCATTTGGGACCTTCTTTAATGTTCTTGGTGAGCCCAGGAAAATGTAAATATTGAGAAGTCATTCATCAAAGCCAGGCAAAAAACATGCGGGCCGAAGAAAAGGGGGTGAAAGGGGGCGGTGAAAGCTGGGGGGCTGTGGTCTGGGGGCGTGGCACACATACTATGCCTCGCACACAGGTGCAACATGGCACAACACGACGTGTGTGTGAGTGACGACGTTGACAATTGCAGATGGTGTTGCAGTAGTTGTTGTGGCAGCAATTGTAGTTGCTGTTGTTGGCTCTCAAGTAGTTGCTGTTGCTGTTGTTGTTGTTGCTCATAGTTATTGTTGTTGCTGTTGTTGTTGTTGTGTCTGTGTGTGGCTGTTGTGTTGTTGTTGTTATTGTTATTGTTGTGGTGTGATTGCAACTCATTGGCATTGTTATTGCAATAGCAGCAGATGTTGTGCGACGGCAAGTGTTGCAAGTGCGGCATTTGTTGCTGCTGCTGCTGCATCAGCAACTGCTGCTGCTGTTCGTGATGTGTGTTGTTGTCTAGGACTCGGGCATGCAACATTTTGATATATTCATCCTCACCGATCGGTCGCCAACTGCCCCGTCTATATGGCTTCGGTATCTGTCCAGTTTCCGCATGATTCGATAGATTCATCACCAGATCCTCGAGCATCTGCGACCGGGTTCGCTCCTGCATTCGGGCGAATTTCGGTGCCGAATACGAGGCCCTCTCCCCATTCACGATCTTCGTCAGCAGCCATTCCCTAGGGAAAATCAGATTTTAGGGGGGATTTTTCGTGGGGAAAGTGTGGGGGTTTCTGTAGATATGTGTATGTTCCGAAAGGTTGAAACTCACCGGAACATCGGCCCCTTCTCGAAAACGGACTGCTCCCACAGGTAGGGCTTGTAGGCACCCACCTCGTCGCGGGTCACCACAGAGACCTCGTATCTCGTTGGTTTGTGCTTGATCCTGGCCGAAACACGAACCTTTAAAGAAGAGGAAAATGAGGTTTAGTAAACAGAAAGAAATATTCAAGTACATTGTTCTTGAATTGAGAAAATTCGTTCTCAAAAACCTTGTAAGTACATTTTTCTATCAATGTTCTCAATACCAGAACGAAATGGTGAGCAGAAAATGGTTAAATTGAGTTTATGTAACCACTTTTTAATAAGTATACACTGCTGACTGGACTAATAGTTTAATTGTTGAGATATACAATGTAAATACCGCCTACTTAACTTGATTCAAGGACAAATTTCGTTAAATTTTTAAGAACATTTTCAACTCAGATAAGAACGTTAGAATTTTCTCTGCGTAATAACAATAGTATAATAACATTGAAAACGATTTGTTCTTGAAATAAAAAATAATATATAATAATAAATAATAATAAAAACTATATTTACTTTATATTGTATGTCTGTGACTTGGATCAATAAAGGTAATCAGGACTTACCAGGATAAAGGTGTGCAGGAAATGGCTCTTGATGCAGGCGGGACTGAAGCGGGTGTTATCCGCCTCCAAGAAGACCACGCAGACGATATCGTTGCCGATGTGGCGCTTCCTCTGAAGCTTCTGCGGATCGTGCTTCTCGTAGGGCAGCAAGGTGGACACATGGAACATGATCTCGATGTTGCGCCAGTTCGTATAGACGGAGAAGAGACCTTTAAAGATGGTAAAAAAAATATTAGGAAAAATATTAATTCCATTTTATGGAGGATCTCTAGGTTTTGTAAAATGTCTATAATTTTTGTGGCATACTGTTTGTGTGGCGACCTTTGTATTTATTACTTAAAAGTTTATAAACATTTTTAGCAATGAATTAAAGGCAATCTCTTATTTTAAAAAAATCCAAATGAAATTAAAAAGAAATACTCGAAGGTAGTTCCACTCACCTGTCAGGTCGTGCACCGTATCAAGGCCTCCTTTGTATTTATCAAATCCGCGCAGCCGGACTCGATCGCCCAGAAGCGTGAGGAATTCGTCGAAGAGCGGTGAATTTTCATTATTGTCCAGAATTTGCTCTTCGGTATACTGATCCTCTTTGACAAATATGACGCCAACTTTTAACTCTGATTTTATAAAAACCTATCGAGAGGTAAATGCGTGTTTAAAAATACCGAACTTTATTTTAAGCCATCAGATAAGTACGAACCTGATCTAATTTTAATAATTCCTCTGGCGTATCGGGTAATTGTCCTAACGTTAAGGGTGGATTTAAATTAACTTCTTTACCTAAAGATCTAACTACCTCCTCGCGATTATATCTGTAAAATGTTGAAGTTTTAAAATTACATTATGAAGTAACATTTTTATAAAATACCAATAATTATATATTAAAACTGTAGACTTTTTTAATAGTGTTTTATTTTTTAGTACATTACCTATCGGCAAACACACAGGACGCCGGTATCAGTCCATGCACTGTGTAGGATCCAGCCCGCACCAGGATGCGGAACTGATCCCGTCCGTTGAGCGTCTCCTGCTTGATGGACAGGATGACCGGACCCAGGTCCTCGTCGCTGGTGAAGTAGTTCCAGTGCTCGGTGCCGTAGAAGTACTTCTCGTAAGTCTCCTGCTCCACGGAGATCAGCTCGAAGGCGCCCTGCTGGTCCCACTGCTCCTCGATGGTGGTCTTCTTGCGGGGACTGCAGGGATCATATGAAAATATGTAACATATACATCATATCATATAAAAATATATATATAATATATACATCATATCATATATAAAATTGGTATTATATCATACATATCATATCATATTATAAAAATAGATGTATATATATTATATATAGTTATTGGGAAATATTTTTATGTATATTCAGTTTGAAAATTCGTTAAGAAAGAAAATCTCAATGGTGATACTCGTATATCTCCTTTTTCTTTGAGAGTAAATAATTTAACAGGCCAAGTAAAGCTCACCTGGGCGTGGCCTCCGAATCCTCGTCGTCCTCGTAGAGATCGCTGCACTCGCGCTCCAGATAGGCATCGCTGGCACTTCCTGCCCGGATGTCCTCGTGCTCCGAGTCGCTCTCATCCCAAATGGTGTGCGGCGTGGGCATGGAGATCTTCTGGCGGGAGCACTCGATCCAATAACCAGGAGTGGGCATCAGGTTATGCGGATACTCTTCGCAGAACTCATCTGGAACGGTGGGGCATTATGTGGTTAATATTTATTTTAAAACTAATATATTTTTAACTAAAAAGATAAAAGTAAAAATTAATCTTTTATAAAATTACCTAAAAGTATGCAATAATATATTTTGTATTCGAAAGTACGATGAATGCACTTAGAAATACTGTTTTTCTTATATACTGCAAACTTTTAGACACGTTGTATTTAGTTATTTATTCAGTTCTGTTCTTGGTTAATTTATAATTACTCAAGATAGTTAATCAACACTAAGTTAACAGAATTAACCTAGATTCCAGTCCTAAAGTCCTTGGAAAAGCATAAATTTTCCACCGGCCATCAACATCATTAAGGGATTTACTCAAAACTGCATTCTTTTATGCCAAACTTGGGCGTTCTCTCACTTTTGAGGGGACTTAACGCTTAATTTCCAGGGTGCAGTCTGGATTTGAGTTTGGGTAAGATGGACGCCCAATCAGCCACGGCGCGAAAGCCCCTCCATTAGAAAAGTTTTCTTAGAGCCCCAAGAGCCCTCCCGCTGACAATCTCACTTTCTTCCTGCGGCCAGAGTCTTATGTCAAAGTTTCGTGCAACTTTTTAGCGGCTTGTGGCTTTTACATTCTCGCGAAACTGTTGCCTACTTTGAGGCTTTCAATGGCTGGCAATTCCTTCCAACTCTAAACAAAATAATTTAGTTCAATTCAATTAAAATGCAAATACCGTAAACGCTGGCGAGTGGCGTCGCGTGAGTTGCCAGTCATAAAGCAGGCGAAATTTCCCATTTCCCATTTTCCGCTTTCCCCCCCCCCCCCACCATTTGCCCTTTTCCCAGCCGACTTTCTGTCCATGATTGAGTTGGAAATTCGATGCGGCGCGTGAGTCAATAATGTGCCACAACTCTCTAGCCGAGGGACAGTGGTTTAAAGACCAGGAAAAAAGATAGAGCTAGTGAAAGATTTATGAGAGTTGGTAGAAGATCTAAATTTATTAGTAGCAATATGTACTAATAATAAGGTTTTTTTAACCATTTTTAATTTTTAAACTTTTATAGCAATAAAATAAAAAATAAAATAAAATGTTAAGGTGTCTAAAAGTATGCAAATATATGTTTCAAGTCAGGCAATTTTCATTGCATACTTTTAGGCAAAAATCCCAAAATCCATGAGATTTCTGCTTCATTTCCCCATATGTTTCAGAGCAAGTGGAGGTTTCCATATCTTAATAAAATAAAAAAAAAATCCTTGAAAACTTTAACTTTTCGCGTAAGTTTCGTCTTTCAATTTAAATTTGTATATTGACTGATTGCATTATTAGGGCAAAAATATTTGAAATTCAGCTAATAGACAAGGAGAAAGGTTTTTCATTTTATGGATTAATTTTATTAGTTTTTAATCTAATTTCTTGGCCCTGGCCCCACTGTACCATGATAAGGATGATGATGGGCATGACGTTGATGGTGTTTTGGTCCTGGTCCCGCCATCGCACCATCGCTCCATTGCTCCTTGGGCTCTTTGTGTTCTTGTTTCTGGTTCGTGTTCCACCGAGATGGCAGTAAAACGCTGCCCTGCGTCACGATGGGGAACTATGATCTAATTAAGGAGCGCTCACCGTTGCCGTCACATGTGCCACGCATTTTATGCCGCAAGTTTTGCCTGGGTACCACGCAGATGCTGCATACTTTTGGGTTTCCCCCCCAAAAAGGGCACACACACATCTATAGAACCATACGGCGGTACACAACCACACAAAGACCCACACCCATACACTGACAGACAGACAGTGGGAGCCATAAAATGTTGGCCCTGCCTAATTCAAATTTGAATAACTCGCAGCGTGCGCCGCTAAGTAGGCTATGAAATTGCTTGCTCGCGCTGTTCCTTTGCGGTCTGGCTTTGCTACCCTGTATATAATTATTATAATAGTGATCAAATTGTCTAGATAACATATTCAAAATTGTAAAAGGTTAACCATTTTTATTTCAGATTTATTTAAGGCAAAATGTCCTTCTCTAAAATGATTTAAAAATGTGTAAATCGAGTTGAAGGCCATAGTTTCTAGTGCTCAAACCCCATTAGTTAGCTTAAAGATTTTAAACTTAAGTTAACTTTATATAAATAAAAAATAAATAAAATGTATAAGGAACCATAATATGTCTCCTATTGACCAATCATTGCGGATTATGTATATGCAATATTTAAGGAAGTATTATAGTTATGTTTTAAAGGCTAGAAGTATTTGTACGTTACCTAATATTCCTTTAGAAATCAACATATGAAATAAACAGAACCAATAATTTTAAACAATTAAAAATCATTTTTAAAATACTTTTTAAAAAATCGAATAAAATACTTGCAATCATATATTTACAATTTAAGACTAGTGCTTGATATTTAGTCATTAGCAATTATGCAATATTTAAGTAATTGTTATGTTTTAATTGTTATGTTTTAAAAGCTAGAAGTATTTGTACATTTGAATATTCCTTAAGAAATCTGCATATGATCTAAACAGAAAAAATATTTTCAAACAATTAAAAATTAAATTTCCGTAATAGTTTTGAAACACTTTTTAATTATCCCAATAAGATACATGCACTCATATATTTACAACTTAAGACTAGTGCTTGTTATTATTATTATATATATATATTATTTTACTTTTTTAAACTTGATCTTCAATAGCTTTTTTTCAATTTTTGAAATGTACAACTCTGTATTGAATTATTTTTTTAAAGTAACTACCAAAAATCCGACGCTCAATGTAAATATAAACATAAATATATTTACTAGTGTAACATTGCTAGTTTAAAAAAGTATAAATAATAAGCAATAGCACATACAAATCTGTTGTAAATTCGTTGTTAAAATGATTTTCACATAAATTTGGCAACGAAAACTATTGTGGCTTTAGGAAGACTGGTCCCAAAATTGAGGGTATGACTAGGTCGTTTCATTTTTCGTATGTATCAGGGTCTTGAGACCCCCTACCAAGCTTCTATGGTTACGATTGTGGATTTCGGCTGGGTCAGATTTTTCGGGGGCGGTATGTGTGCGTGTAAAATTGCGTGCCCGCGGATATGCAATATGTATATTTTATTTTTTAAGGCCAGTTAAACCGACCCCGCATCCGCTTCTTGGGCCATTTCGGGTCGCCTGGATTTACGCCTCACTTTGGCGCTTTTCTTTATCCTTTGCCGCTGCTCCTGTTTCTGGGCCCTTTCCCCATACAAATTACAACCCAGCCGGTTCATTTTTCATGTGCCCAACCGACAGCAACATCTCGTGTTGCAGCTGCAGCTGCTGCTGCTGCACGGCGGCAACATGCAACACAAGACACACGAAAACAAACACAAACAGGGCCAAATTGATGGCCATCCTCCCAGGGGGGATGGAGTGAAAACGAAAGCGAAGGCAACCGGAAGCTGGCCGGGCAACTATTCCATCTTGCCACTTGTAATGGCCACTTGCCAAGCCGGCGAAGGCAAACAAATCAGACCAACTGACACCCGGCCACACAATATGTATACGTAAATAGCTCGGGAATAGGGATATTGCGGCTGGTCCAAAACCTGAGAAGCTCTACGGCGGGCAAATCGAGTCGGAGTGGAAATAGAACGCGAGGAGAGGTCCTTCACAACTGAAGATATTTAATGGCCCGCTGTGGTGGAAACTGAGAAGAGTCGCCTTGTAAACAAATATGTAGATGACTGGAAAAGTATTAAAGATTTGAATAATGCAAAAATGGAATTCAATTGAAAACAAACAGTATAGCACATAAGTGATTTTCAGTTAAATATGATTCTTAAAATATTCTTAATTTTAAAGATATTATTTAATGGCCTGCTATAGTGGAAACTGATATTCAAAATGGGAAAAATCATATTCAAATGAAATAATGTTTTACAATTATATTTCAGTAAAATATTATTCTTAAAATATTCTTAAGTTTCAAGAAATTTAATGGCCTGGTTTACTGGTAGCTGAGAAGAGTGGACTTTAAAATACATAGATGGTTAGAATTGTATTTAAGATTTGAACATGGCAAAAACCATATTCAAATGAAAACATTCAGTATAGCACAAAGATAGATATTCAAAAAATGTAGTCCCTGTAAAATTTAATTTATAAAAGGTTTAAAATTCCATGACTTTTTTTAATGATATACCTTGAAGATATTCAGATACTTGAAGAAATTTATTTTAGATTTGAATATGTCAAATATAAAATCGAAATTAAACCATTAAGTATTTCAATTATTAAAATATTTATCTACTACAATTCTAGTAAAACACGATTAATAAAATGTTTCTAACTTAAATATTTTTGAAATGCTCAAATTTGGAAAATTTATTGATCTGTTCTATTTAAAACTGAAGAGAAAAGTCTCCTTATAACTGGCTGGAAACTCAAATGCAAGTAAAATACTTAAATAAATATTTAACATATTTTGAAGGTAAAATCTTAAAAAATGTAAACGACATCTAGCTGTAAAGTAATTTTTTATTTATATTTGTTTTTTAGGGTTTTAGATGTCTCAATGAATTTATATTGCATAAGAATATACTTAACTATAGTTGGATTTTGTACAGGACATTAATACCAATCCCATGTCAACGTTTTTCGTCCATAACTCTAGCTAGCTCTATTTCATAAATCATGGCAATATCCTTGTTTTAACAAGCTATAGCCACAATAGTTGGTAAACTCATCTCCTGTTCGACACTCAATTTGCAACTGGTGAATGCCCCGGCATTGATGATATGTGTGGTAAGGGCAAACATTTCCAATGCCCCAAATTGAGATGCGATGGTGTTGATTTGTGTGGCAGCACGCGTGTTGCAATTGAAATACCATTTTCGACACATGAACCGCAATTGGAGCGGGTGAAATTGCAGGTGTAAACATTAAATGAACAAATTTGAGGTCCTTCACTGCAGCAATTGTGGTCTATACTCCAAATATAAACAAGTACCCCTATAGAGCTGATTCAATCAAACTAAAATCCATTTGTTTCGAGCTCAATTTAATTACTAAGTACAGGATAATTTAACAGACCAATGTTTTATTCAGCGACTAATTAAAACCCAAACATAAACAGTTAATAGTTTGGTTTTGAATACGTTGATATATGGTCGATTGATTTGAGCTAATTAAAGAGATTTACTTAATTCATCTGATAAGTATAATTTTTTCAGTCAAGGAGGGTTATTAAAAATGCATTTAAAATGTATTTGTAGATTTAAATACTCTGTGAATAATTAAACAAATTATAACTCTCACAAATTTGTGAGCTTAAATTAAATTCTGATTTATTACATTTATTTACTCGAAGTAGAAAGTTTTACTGACCAATTTACCAAAATATTTACTTGCTGAAAACTTTATTTCAACATAAAGAACACAATATTGTATTTTTAAGTAGAATATACGTTTAAATGACTACATATTTTTTTAAAATTCCCTATGGCTTGTGAACATTAAAAAAAACCCTCATGGATTAGGATGTCAGTCCCTTTTTTAAGGTTTTAAATCCATGCCGCGGTAATCCTGCTTTCAAAACCTGCCGCGTCATCCACTCATCAGCCATCCATCCATCCATCCTTTCAATTTCTGGCCACAAGGATTTCCGCTTACACAACGCAACACAAAATGCTCGTGACCATGGCTGTGACCCTGTAGTTTTGGCCAACAATGCAGTTTGGGCCACATGACTGGGCGGGATTTGTTGGCCATTTAAATGACACGGTCGTCCACTTTTCAACCAACTCATCTGGGGCGCTTTTTATGTTTTGATGCGCCGCGGAAATCCATTAGCCATTAACGTCCTTCTCCCAACCCAAGTAAAACCCAGCAAAACCCAGCAAACCCATCCCCAAACCCATTCCCCAGCGACGATGACAATTCCTTCAAGGATCACGCAACATTGCATTAGCATAAAGTGCCGGCACAATTGGCTGACATTTGGCAAATGACTGGCGGCATAATGGAAAGTCGGATCAACTGGGAAAAGGGCGGTAACACATATAGTCCGATGTCAAACAAAACGGGTCTCCAAAGGCGATTTTAAAATGTTGTGAAATGTAGTTAGGTTCAAAGAAAAATGTTAGTTTTTGTTTTGGTTCCCACCAACAGATAAAGATTTTTAATGTAATACATTTGTTTAAAAATAAAATTTTAACTAAACAAGCTAGTTTTATTAATTTACTATAATTATCAATTATTTTTGAGCTTATATTTTTATTTTAAAAATGAAAAATAAGTCTAATTTTCTAATTATTTTCGATTTTTATTTTAAAAATTGAAAACAGGCCTTATTTTTCAATTTTTCTAATAAAAATCGAGATACAAAAAAAATTGACAATTAAAACAAATTCATGAAACTAAAAATATTATAACAGTCTTCGACTATCTCTCATCGCGAGCGGACGTCTCTTATCTTCAAACAGAGGTTCTCGATCGGTCACTGTTCTTTTTGGACCCACGTGGTTCTTATCTTTCTTACGTTTTCATCGTGTTTTGAAATAGTCTTCAATCCACTGTTTATAATAAACAACTAACGCATAAATTCCAATAAGCCCCATCATGGGCCCAGGGCCTCCAAACCTGGGCGACAATCGGTTTGCGCCGCTTGCCATCAGCCCACCATCAAAAAAAAGAAGACAACCCCAAAAACTTGATATGGCATTCCCTGAACTTCCACCTACCGCAGTTGATAATCCAAGATATATAACAATCGCCTCCATCAATACTGAAAAGACCATTTCGCAATTCTCATGCTTCGCCGTCCACCGCGCCCTTAAAATGATCTCCAAAAACATTGTCACCATTTCCAACCTCAGAGACGGAAATTTACTTATGCTAGTGAAGTCTCAAGCCGATGCTGATAAATTTATAAATACCACCGAGCTCACCGGTATATGCAAAGTACAGTGTAAGCTCCACGAGGCCCTCAATTTTGTGAAAGGGACAGTTTATGCCCCGTACCTCTGCGACATTCCCGAGAAAGAAATAGTCGATGAACTTAAAACACAAAAGGTTACGGAAGTTTATAAATTTATGAAATCCTACGATGGTGTTTCCAAGCCCAGCGGAGTCATCCTAATAACCTTCGAACTCTATAACCTCCCATCTAAAATCGAAATTTCGTGGCATTCAGTTAAAGTTCGCGAGTACATTCCAAACCCCATGAGATGCAAGTCTTGCCAACTCCTCGGTCACACAACAAAAAAATGCGTAAACACCCCAGTCTGCTCCGAATGTGCCCTATCACCACATTCACCAAGCAAATGCACAAAAATCTGCTGTGCCAATTGCTCTGGCGAGCATTCGGCCTCTTCCCGACAATGCCCTAAGTACCAAGAACAAAGAGAAATACTCAAAATAAAAACGGTCAGAAAATGCACTATGCGTGAGGCCAAAACAATATTTAAAACAACATCACAAAACTCGGTTAATACCGCTTCATATTCTTCAGTAGCCAAAACGTCACATCAACGCAGCGAAAACGCAAACCAAAACAAAAATGACAAAATTAAAATCGCTTCCACCGTTGAAGCCCCGAAAAAAACGCCTTCCCCCTCCCCTTCCCATTCCCCGATTCCCCAGTCCCCTATCCCCACAACCCCTTATCAGCCAAAGCCATCCACTTCACTTGCTCATAACAAGTATAACTTATCTCCTGCATCACATGCATACTTACAAGAAATCCATGCTGAATACGAAAGTAGCAGCCGAGCAACATCTTTAAATCATAATAAATCAACTTCACACAATATTAATTTAAATGCCCACGAATCTGACGATGCTATGAGTGACTCATAGTTTCGTCAATCTAAACCAAACAAAATAACATCAACTCTCTCTTCCCACTTATGTCCATTACACTAGTGCAATGGAACATGAATGGTTACATTAACAATTACCACGAACTACAACTTTTGATAAACGACACCAACCCTGATGTTATTTGCCTTCAGGAAACACATATTAATGCCAACCTAACGAATATTGCTTACCCCAAGCAATTTATTGGATATTTTTATAACTTTAGCTCTAATACCTATGCCAAACAAGGTGTTAGCATACTCATACGTAAAGACATTCCCCACAAGCCCATACCAATTAACAGCAATACTTGCTCTTTAGGTATTGAAATCCTAGCCCATCCCAAAATCTGTATTTTTAATACATATATACCTCCATCTCATTTAGTAGCAGCCAACGAAATTCTTAAAATAATAGATCTTTCTAGCAAGCCAATCCTATATGTGGGAGATTTTAATGCCTGGAGTCCATTGTGGGGATCATCTTCGCATAACTCTAGAGGGTTCCAAATAGAAGAAGTCATAAACAAATCAACTTTAACTCTCCTCAATGACGGCTCCGCTACCCATCATTCCACTTACAACTCTTTCACGGCTATTGATCTAACATTAGCCTCCGCATCGTTGTTCCCTTTCTGTAAGTGGTCCGTAAATGACTCTCTATACGGAAGCGATCACTATCCTTTAAAGACAAAGATTCAGTTTCGAACTAATCCCGTAAACATATTGCCATTTCCTAAATTTAAAATAGATAAAGCCAACTGGGATCTGTATCGCGCCAAATGCAAAGATAACTTTAATTTCCCTGCAACATACGACTTAAATCTGTTTGCCGCCAAAATAATAAAAGGAATCAAAGTCTCAGCTAATTTAGCAATCCCACAAACCAAACCCTCTCGAAATCCGCGTAATGTTCCTTGGTGGAGCAAAACTCTGCAAGATCTAAGGCAACAAAAGCAATCTCTTTGGCACGCATACAAACAAACTCGGAGCACCGCTGCTCTAATTTCTTACAGAAAATCTAATGCTCTTTTCAAATACAATTCAAAAATTGCTAAACGGGAATCCTTTGAAAGATTTACCTCTAATATAACCCCTCTTTCATCGACCAAGAAAACTTGGTCTGACCTAAATCGCCTAATAGGTAATTTTCCAAATAACCTTAGGACAATTAAATATAACAACGATGATCTCCATCACTCCGCAGACATTTGCGACGCATTTGGGAATTTATGGTCGGACTACTCTAAGGACGACAATTTCTCCCACCAATACAAGACCCGTAAAGAAGAAATTCTTTCTCAGGGATACACACCCACCAAATTGTCGACCGCCTCTACAGACCTTGACTCAAATTTTACCCTTAGTGAGCTTGAATATGCCCTTCAGTATGCGAAGGGGAAAACACCCGGTATAGACCGAATCTCATACCCAATGCTTAAACAGTTGCCCTCCGAAGCTAAATACCGCCTATTAGAAATGTATAACGCTATGCTCGCTAGGGGTACCTATCCTCATGTGTGGAAGTCTGCCATGATTGTCCCTATCCTAAAACCTAACAAACCAAAACACGAAATAACATCATTTAGACCTATTTCTTTACTCCCATGTCTAAGCAAGACCCTAGAAAAAATGTTAGCCAAAAGGTTAATGTGGTTCATTACAAAACATAAACTTATCAGCCCCCACCAAACCGCTTTTAAACAACAACATAGCACTCTTGATTCCCTTCTGCATCTCCACCATTACGCATCGGACGCCCTTTCTACCAAAAATCATGTTACCATATTGGCAACTGATTTTGAAAGGGCTTTCGATCGCGTAGGGGTGCATACAGTATTGGATCAACTTTCCCGGTGGGGGGTAGGTCAAAAGACCTTCAACTTAGCGAAGGCTTTCATGATCAACCGTTCTATCCGAGTAAGAGTTAACAACACTGTATCTAAGTTCTATACTCTCCACAATGGCATCCCACAAGGATCGCCCCTCTCTGTGGTATTGTTCATGATAGCCTTCCAGTCCTTAAATAACATAATATTAAGACATAAGCAAATTAAACTGGCAATTTATGCAGACGATGCCATAATTTTTAGCAAATGTAAGAATACTACTACACTAAATAATAAGTTTAAAGAAGTCCTTAATGAAATCCAAATCTGGGGTAACACCTCTGGTGCGACCCTTGCTGTAAATAAATGTAAGGTTTTTCATATTTGTAAAAAACAGCGCTGTACATACCCACCATTATCGTTCAATGACATAGATATAGAACGCGTTTCTTTTCTTAAAATACTTGGCCTGACAATTGATAAACGACTCACATTTAAACAACACTGTAGCGAACTTAGGATTAAACTTATCAATAGACTAAACATTATTAAATTCTTAACATCTAAGCGATCTCTCATCCACCGGACCACACTTATACAAGCGACAAGAGCTTTGTTGCTGTCCATAATTGATTATGGCCTCCCAATCTACGGCTGGTGCGCCCCATCGAACTTAAGAAAAATCTTACCCCCTTACCATGCGGCCGTCAGGCGTAGCATTGGCGCATTCCCAACGACCCCAACTAAATGCATCCTAGCCGAAGCAGGTTTGCCGGACATTAAAACCAGAGTCGCGCAAACTACTTTTAAATTAATACCAAAACTCATGTGCTCAAACAACTCTATTTTGCTGAAGGACTACGAAGTTGCCTCGAAGCACCGTAGGAAATTCAAAGTCCCGTCTACGATACGAAGATGTATAACCTTTATCAAGAGACACAACATAGGGTCGCCTTATCGTTGGAACAAAGTCATTCCATCCCCTCCGTGGAAATTACACTCCACCGCCGTAGACACTACACTTCATGATTTCCAAAAATCAAGGACTCCAATCACAACGTTTAAGCAGCTATTCGAAGAAGTTACCCATAAATACTCCGATAGGAAATGGCTTTACACCGATGGTTCAAAGTCCGACGCCACAACCTCCTTTGCAGTGGTTGACCAACACGGATTAATTGTTTCATGGGGTCAGCTACCTCACCACTTCTCAGTTTTTACAGCGGAAGCAGTAGCTATTATTAAGGCAATTAAATTTGCTATCGAACTTAAGGGAAGTTATATCATCTGCAGTGATAGTCTGTCCACCCTGCAAGGAGTACAAAACTTCTGCAATAACAATAACCTTCTATCCGAAATTCGTCACCTCTGCATCAAGAACAATAGCAAAATTAAACTATTATGGGTCCCGGCTCATATAGGAATCATTGGGAACGAGTTAGCCGACAATGCCGCAAAATTAGCCGGTCGGGCTCCGTGCCATACAATCATACCTGGAGTACAACAGGACATCTGGGAAAACATCAAACACATTTTGCTGGACATCGAACTGGAAGACTGGTCGTCGTTTAACCACTGGTATAAACAATTTAACCTTGACAAGAAAGACATCAAGTTCCCTACGTCAATCAACGGAAGGGAATGCGCCATTCTCACTCGATTAAAAACCGGACACACAAATCTCACACATAAGCACATCCTTAATGGGGAAAGTCGGCTAAACTGCCCTAATTGCGGAGAAGAACTATCAGTAAAACATCTACTAGATACCTGCGGACACTACCAAAACATCAGAACAAACCTATTCGGTCTTACCCCGCCATCAAATCTATTAACTGACCTAACAGCTGCCAACTCCAAACTATTATTATCTTTCCTACGGTTATGTAAAATTATACACCTAATTTAAACATTCGTATCAATCATCAAATATCCCCTCTCATTAAATGTTAAATCACAAATATAAATGTAACAAAATTGTTATCAATTGTCGAGTCGATGGCCATAGTAGCTAGTTACTCCTTTCCTTAAATTAGTTAATATATTATAAATGCGATTTATGTATAATAGCTAATACTAAATAAATAAATAAATAAATAAAAATATTATAAAATAGGTCATATTTTAATTTTTAAAGTAAAAGTTTTATTATAAAAATCAAGAAAAGATTAATAAAAATTTATAAAAATTGATTTGCCAAATTTTTTTATAAAAATAAAAAAACAACTATTAGGTTTAAATTATTAATTGAAAAATCATAATAATTACGACCCCTTGTTTATCTCAAAAAATGTTTTTTTATAATATTTATTTTGATTTCAACCATATATCTACGAGGTAAAATGGATATTTTTCTTCTTAATTTATATGATGTAATATTTTCTTTAATATTGATTTTTTGGATAATTATAGAAGAACCATATTTCACCTTTTTTTGGTAGAAGATATATTAAATGCATATGCGCAGTAAAGTTAATTTAGAAAGCCAAAGGAACATACAATATTTGGCCTTACATCACTCATTTATTGTCTCGTTGAAGGGCATAATTTGGGAAGTGACTAATTCATGGCTATTTTCGTCCCTCACTCTTTTGTATTTATATATATATATATTATATATATGTAAGTTGGAAATCCTATCCCCAATCCATGGGCTGTCACTCTATATCCTCCCCGTCCAACTGTCATTTTCCCTCCATTTTCCCGTGTCAAGTAAAACACTTGACATTTTTTTATCTTGCCATTTGAATTTGTTGCGCATCGTTTTTCGTTGTACTCGACTTTATTTTTTCTTCTCTGTTTTTTTTGGCCAGCTTTTGCCTTTGGACTTTTCAGGAATTTCCCTTTTAGCCAGGGCTATTTGCTTTGTATTAAGCCAAGGCAACACCCAAAAAACATTCTCGTTTCGGCTTGTTCGGCCTAAATGGAGGACACTTTGGGTGTCATTAATGATGTCAATGGGGGCATTATGGGTCAAGTTCTTGGTTCTTGGAAGGGGGAAACTCTACACCACCCTCACTCGATTTGTTGTTTTTCTATTGGCTTATTTGCATTCGATGGCTTGTTAATTGTTGCCAGGCGAAGTTGGGAAATTGGTTTTGAAATTGCTTTTACTTTTCACTGCTACGATTTCATCTCGATTTCAGTTGCGCCCGAATTTCCCCCGATTTTCTCGATTTTTCCCCAACCATTCGGCTTTTCCGCAGCTGCCATTTGCAGAAAAGTCTGTTATCAAAGTTGGCCCTAGGTACAAAACGAACGAATAACAATAGATATATGTGTGTGTGGGGGGTGTGTGTGGGCGGAGAAAGCGAAAATAAACACGGCAACACAATCGAGGCACAAGAACAAAAGTCCGGGGAAAGTAAAAGGAAACCAATTCCGCTAAGATGCAAAGGAATCAAACGACAAACGACAAGCGGCAAAACAAAAAAACAAATCAAGCAAACAAAAGTTGGGGGGAAAATTCTATTTTTTTGTTTATTTGCCAGGACATTTAAGCACTGGCAATGCTCTCAAAATATACGCTTATAAAGGTAATTAGAAAGTTAAAGTTCAAGTAAGTAAGTTAATTGGATAAAGTACAATAACATTAAAAATGTGACAAAAAAGTCGAATGAAATAGGAAATTTAATTAAATAAAATTTGTATAATATAAAGAATTTTAAATATTTATTTAGATTAATTTAAATTAAATTTGTTGTTAGCTAAACTATTGAAAATTAGCTTATGTTCGGCTCTTTTTTATAGAATATTTTTTAAAATCTTTAAGTTGTGGCACCCATTTAATGTATTCCCCAAATATTCTAGATATTAACGAATAGTTTTTTTTTTAGTTTCCCAAATCCAAAATTAAATCACCGTTTCTTGACTTTTCTTGCGACTTTCTCTGGTTTCTTGAAGTCACATGTAAACCCTTTTCTGAAATGTGGAAATTTTCGCAAGTCACGTCTAATGGCAGCAACGTGACAGGCGTTGTCACGCCCCCGATTTTCCAGTGACTTTAGGTGTTCGCATTTTTTTTGGTGAGTTTTATTTTGTTGGCCAGTGTGTGCGTGTGTGAGCTAGTGTTGGTGTGAGTGTGCGTGTGTGCGTGTATAGATGATCGCATCACGGCGCCATTGCATTGCACTTCACATTCACTTTCACTTGCACTTCCGCTGCCGGCGACGTTTCCGTTTCCGTTTCCGCTTCCGTTGACGCTTCCTGTTCCGCTTCCGCTATTTAAATCAGTTTCCTAGCTCCAAAATCGAACTGAAAATCAAATGCAAATACACTCCCGGCCATGCTGGCTATACCCTTGCAGCGATTATTATCTTTAATCCCATGAGGTTTATATGTAAATATATTATCTTATATTAATTATATTAATGTATGTATTAATATTAGAAATAATATTTATAAAATTTGTAATCTTATCGTTTCCCCATTGTTGTTTGAATATTTATAAATCTAAATGTGGATGCTTGAAACGATTTCATTAGTATGTAATGAGTCTTATCAAAAACGGACATCTATTTATATATTTTATTAGTGCAAACAATCAAATCTTTAGTTAATAAAATATGCACATTTTTATACTCTCCTATCATTTTTTTTCTTTGAAGAATTTTTTTCGAAAGGCAGACAACTATTTTCTCTAACAACCATATTATATTTTATTTAAATGTAAGGTTTAATATTTTTAAAATAATGTTTATACTCTCCCATCATTTTTTATTTTACTTTGAGGAGGTTTTACAAAACTCAGACAACTATTTTCTCTATCAGCCATATTATACTTTATTTAAAAATATAGTAAAATAGGTTTTCTTAATCTATAAGTTTATATTGTTTTCAATATTCAAGGGATTTTTTTTGTTTATACCAGTCTTATGAGGATACCATTAGTGATATCCAATTCCGCAGAATGTATCATAAATCTGGTATAAGGTTTTGTTTCCAATTTCCTAATTCTGGTTTTTACTGCAAGGGTATAAAAACTTTGGCTTGCCAAAGTTGTATTTTTTGATTGTTCTTTCAATAGGTTTTTTCAAGGGGTTTTCAAAGGATTTTTCTCTGTGTGTACGGACTGGCACACTCACTGTAAGAAGTAACACCAAGCGACTCTGAGAAAACGCTTTGATGATTACAATTTACAGCGAGCGATGCCAGCCACGGAATTCTCTCACATGCAGCGAAACAACGCGGCGTATGCGTGATATTTTCTCCGCGGTGCCTGTGAGCGATGGTGTGCGTGTGTGGCTGTCTGTGTGTGGGTGTGGTTGTGGCTGTGGGTGTGGGTGTGCTTGTGGGTGTGGGTGTGGGTGGGTGCCTGTTGTGGCCTTGACTTCAAGCCAGGGCAAGCAAATTTTAAAACGATTAAAATCTCTTGCCCAAAAACACACACAACAAGGGAGGAAAAAAAAATTGAAAAACTGAAGCGTAAGGGCAAAATGTTCTTATTAATAATTTAGCAAAAAAAAGAAGAGAAATGGAAAAAGCAAAAATAAGCATAGTCCCTTAAAAGAAATGAAAGCATTAAAATTCATTAAAGCGCAAATATCAAATAACAGAAAGCGGATAAGATAATAAGGAAAAGGGGGGGTGAAAAAGCTGATGCTTTCCCCCCGACTTTCCCTCAATTTTCCTGCTTTTCCTGACAAGGGGTTACCTGCAGATGGAAGCGATACGGCAGCCTCTTGGCCTCGACCACCCCGCAGATAGATACCGGCAGTCAAATGGCCAAAACCCTGCCCTCGGGAAAATTCCGGGGGCCTTCGCCATGCATTTGCATAAAAGCCAACTAATTTTTTTTCACTGCCACCCTGTTTGCGTTTAATCAAAATGAAGACCAGAAATTTGCTTTGGACGCCGTAAACTACGGCCCATGTTTGACGTGTCAGCAACTGGGGAATATTTGCCCCCTTTTGACCCCCCAAAAGTCAGGGGCGGGGGTCGCTGTAAATTATAATTGGTCACAGAACGCTTACCCAGCGGCTGGCAAAAGGATATTTGACCGAATTTTCGGGTTAAGCTGACCTCAGCGGAAAACAGCGACAAAAATGTAATTTTTTTAATTATTCAAGCCATCTTAATTGAAGTTTTGACACGATTTCATATTCAATTATAAGTAAGATCTGTCTGGGGTTTGAAAATTTGCCAAATTTCCCTTAAAAGTGCAAAAAAATATTTTGATTTGAAATAATCAAGAAACTTTCCTAAAAAACTTATTCTTAGCTTAAAGAAAATATTAAACTAATTTAAATATATCAAAAATTAGCTAAAAGAGCATTACAAACTAAAACAGCATATTATTTGGAAAACAATCTTTTTTAGCAATCATTTTAGGATATTTAAGGTATATATTTTAAAACCTCTTTGGGTACCCTTAAAAATGACTACAAATATATTTAAGCGCTTAAAAAATTCAGCACTTAAAAACATTTAAAATAACCCCAGTAAATATAGAAAATAATAAGCTAGATTAAAGTTTTAAGATAACAAATCGAGGTTATTGAATCATGAATTAAAAATAAATAAATATGCCTCGATTATTGCGCAAACAATGCACTTCTCATCATCACATAGTTGATATATTTTTAATTCTTTGCAAATGCTAATCACTTAATTATGCAAATTATTGTAAAACCACGAATCGCTTAGCAGTTTGGCCACATATTTTTCCGTTGTTTGTTTTCGTGATCAAAATAATCAATTGAATTAGCATTTCATTTTCATGGAAAATGAATTCGAATGATTCGATTTCTTTCACATTTTCCAGTAAATGGGTGTCATTGACTGAGCCGGAAAGCAAAACAAACTCATAAACGTATTGAAAGTGAAATGCGATAAGTAAAACAAAGAGCAGGAATAAACAAACAATTCAAAGTCGAAGTTTAAGTGCTTTGGATTATAGCTTTTTATCTTTAAGTATTAAAAAATATACAATGTCAACTTAACAATTTTAATCAAATTATATTTTAGTTGAATTGAACAACTTTTAAAGATTGCAGTTACTTTTTTGCTATCTAAATGATTTTCTCTCTTTGAGATCTTAGTAATATGATGTGTATTTCATATTTAAAAACAAAATCAAAGCAACATTTAGTGGGCAAAGTAAGTGATGCACTTTTGATGTCAACTTTATTTAACCAATTGTGGCCAGCTTATGAGATGAAGAGGGTCCTCGCCACACACAGATATATAAAATTTGAACAATGCCTGCTTTTGGTATTCGAGAGTGGGAAAAGAGAAAATTGGAAATTCATGTTGACAAGTGGATGCTGCGTTGGCGTCGCTGCCGGCGTTCTGTACGTGAGGAAAATTTCAATTTTCAAATTTCACGCCATTCCCTGGGAACCTAATAATCGCTGTTCGAATGGAAAATACCCTAGGATTTTATTTAACCTATTAAAATATTTATTATTATTTTTTAAACATTTTTATAGAAGTTTTAAATTCCATTATAATTAAAATTTTGCTTGAAATCCTCAATAAACAATTCCTAAAAATCAATAAAGTTACAAATAAAATATATAAATATATATCTCTGATAGAATCTTTTTATTTTTTCTCATAGCTACCCTTTATCTCGCAGATACTCCTTGAGTTCTGGGAATTTCTTTCAACAAAGCTGTCAGATTATTGAAATATTTTCTCTTCTTTTTTTTTTGTGTGAGTGTCTGCGTAATCAGCAATTAAGGTTTATGGCCTTTAAAGTGCTGGCATTTTGCGCATTCGCATTGTTCCGCCGCTGAAATTGCCATTTGCAGCCGCACAAAGTGCCACTGAAGTTGCATAATGATCGTAATGATCATCGGCGGTCCCGCTGACCTCATGCACTTTTGTTAATCAAGTTGCAAATTGGCCAATAAGCCGCAGAGAGTCGACAGGACACGTCCAAAAGAGCCATTGGCCGGCAATTTTGTGGTTGGCCAGAGTCCAAAATGCAAATGTCGGCCAAACTTACACGGACACGAACACACAACCCAAAACACCACTACACACACAAAGCACCCATACACCCACACACCCTCTTCAAAAGGGCATTTGTGGCGGTGGTCAAGTGGCATAACGATCCCCAATCGAGGCAGTATTATCGTAATTATATGCCGACTCTCAGGCTCTAATATGCAATTTCTGGGAGCACTTCAGGTTACCCAGATGGTTCCAAACTTCTTCAAAATCCTCAAGAATTTGATTAGCTTTTCATCTAAGAAAAATCACTAGAACTATTTTGCGAAACGAATTCCTACTACCATTAAAAAATAAAGTATGGTAGATCTAACTTATATGTTATTATTCATACCATGGATAATATTATAATATAATATTAATGTTATAATATAACTTTAATATAACTTGATATATTATATGTTATTTATTATATTTATATTATTATATTATTTAATATATTATATTGGAAAATATTAAGAGTTATAATATAACTTGAAATGTGATATATTATTTATTATATTTATTTTAGCATGATTAGAAAATATGAAATATTATAATATAACTTCAATATAACTTGAAATATTTTATATTATTTGTTATATTTATCGTTGTATTATTATTAAAAAATATGAAATGTTATAATATAACAATAATATAACTTGATATATTATATTTTATTTATTATCTCTGTATTATTAGAAAATATAAAATGTTATAATATAACTTTAATATAATTTGATATATTTTATATTATTTATTATATTTATTATATTTATATTTGTGTGATTAAAAAATATGAAAAGTAATAATACAACTTTAATATAACTGGAAATTCTATTAATAAATCCAATTTATAATAAAGTAAGCCCATAATAAAAATAAATTGTGTGTTGATATAACAGGTTAATATGTATAATTCCCAATCATTAACACCCAAACAATTGTATTTCTTAAATAAATATTATATCAATGATACTTATCCTCGCTTCGCATTTCACTTTCCACTTCCCACTCAACTTTCTTTTCAATTTACCTGCAACGAGAACAAACATACAGAAACCGATGAGTGAAACATAAATCACACATCTAATCATTTATTGTATCATATATATGGGCTGTAATTTCAGGCTCTTTCGGCAGAAGAAAAACTTTCGCCAGACTTTTTTGAGTTCGTGGAATTTGGGAAGAGTGGGCGAAAGTAAGGTAAGCCAACCACACGAAATGTGTACTTTTGATGTTAAGATTCGAGTCATCGCAGGTGGAATTTGTTGCTTCTGAGGATTTTTTCGTTAAGAAGAATGTTGTACACAGAAAAAAAAATTGAAGGATATATATCTATACCAAAAAATATGATATATTGCTATAGGGATATTATAAAATGTAGTTATTGGTACACAAGCAGAGATACAAATATCTTTTAAAAATTCTAGAGGTATTTAAAAATTAAATCCTACACCAAAAATATTCTTTGTACTAGTAGTATTAGTATTATTTTAAGCATCTACCTCTGAGTAAATATTTTTTTAAATTTTTTTGAGTGTTTATATATCTACTGGTGGGATTTGCTGTATGCTGACATGTCGCCCGGGGCATCATAATCACTTTGCAACCCAATGCCAGCCCATATCCATACATCTTTCGCCACCGAAAAAAGGAGGCGGGTTTTTCGTTGAAAACTTTTTCGCAGGCATCTGTCGCGGTTTTTGCCCTCGCAAATGAAGTGCTAAATTATGCTAAATGTGTGACAAAATGTGATTTGAGTGCAGGATCAGGTGGCCCTTGGCCTCTTGCCATTTTGCTTACGTAATATACTTTTTATATATATGTTATAGGGATATATACCTAAATTCTGCTCTCTCAAAGGCTTGGCAGTCGATAATCTGGCTTTGGTTGCCCTCTATGGCCGTCATCATTTAAAGGACATCCTCGTTGCCGTTTTGCATTTAACTTTTTTTCTTATCCTTATCCTTGTCGCGAACAGACTTTCATGTCGTATGAAAACAAATTACTTTCAAGCGAGTAATCTTTTGGTTCTGTTCTGAGGGAAATCGTGGGGAAATGGCGGGGAAATCAAGAAAAGGCATTCAAATGGCGCTGGTCGCGAGTTTCGCTTGCGTCATGGCTTCAATTACAGCAACACTGGCCCAAGGAAAGCAACAGATTCCGTGATTTTTCCTCGATTTTCCAACGATTTTCGCCCCCACCCCTATGATATGCGAATTATGGGTGCCGAAAAGTATGCAACGAAAATAACTGGCCCAGACCAGAAACGACCAGACCAATTCATATAGAAAAGCGACTGCTGCTGCTGCCAGCGGAAATTGAAAGCTTCCGTCGCGAACTGTGGGGGAAAACCCCTTCCAAAAACCACCCTAAAACCATCCCAAAACCCCCCCCCCCATAGTATTAAATATGTGTGTGTTTAACGCAAGTGAAATCAAAGTTGCGGCAAAAATTATTCCATTTCATTCCATGGCATGTTGGCAAAAAAAAAACTTTCCAAATAAGTTCGCATTTGAATTACAAATACCTTATGGGAAATTACATAGGAAAATTACCATTTGTGAAAACATATCAATGAATGGTAAACGATAGCCTTGGTGGAAGCTTAATTAAACAACAAAAGGTACTGATTATTGTAAAAGAAAGCCCAGCAAATGCAAGCAAGTACATTTTAAAATGCATTCAATTTCCTTCATTAAATTGTAGCTGTGGAAAAATAATACAGCACATCAAAACCATTATTTGTGATATTTAAACCCCTTCATTAAAACTGAATTTCAAGCAGCGAATTTATTTTCCCTCATTAAAATGTAAACAATATTGCAACCTAAAAAGCCACAGCTATCAGTAATTATATTTTGCGTAATTATGAAATCAAGACCATCGGGATAATAGCATTCTGTTTTCTCAATGAGAACTTTATTGCCCACAAGAAAGTAACTGCCATTTTGATTTAATTACTTTTTGATAGAGTGATTCAATGGAAAACAAACAATAAAATAAATGATTTTCGTTAAAAAGGCGAAGCGAGTATACATTTCAAGTGAATGAAGTACAAAGGATGTATTTTAACTTAAATTAAATGAAAAGTGCAAAAGAAAATTGTTGTTCAATTAAATTGGTTGGTAAAATGAGAATAAATTGCAGAAGTGCTTCATTAGTTTGCAGAAAAGTTAGTTTAAATGCAAAAAAAAATAATTAAAAAAGAATAAGCCAGTTTTAAGTTACATTAATATAAAATTCGAGTTTTGGCAAAATAACTCGTAAATATAAGAAAACAAATGAGAATAAATTGCATAAGTGCTTAATTAAATTGTATATAAAACAAGAAATAATTAAATTTCGATGATTTAAATGCAAATAAAATAAATAAATAAAAAATCAGAACAAGGCAGTTTCAAATAACCTTAATATACAATTTGAATTTGGCCAAAGTAACTCTTAAATATAAGAAAATAAAGCAACCAAAGGTTGAATAACTACAAACATAATTAATTGGGCTGAAGTTATTCGAATTAACAAGAATGATTCATCATTATGCTGCAGCCATTAGTCATTGCCTGCAATCTGAATAATTGGCCGTGCCATTTCGTCCAGTGTATGAAATGATTTCGCTATTTTTTCCTAGCTTTCCTCTCCCATTTTTCTGGACTTTTCCCCCATCTCCATTTCCCGGGCTAAGTGAATGAAAACGAAACTTTAATTGAAACGAACGTTTGGTGTGCGTTTTTGGGTTAAGTGATTGATTATGTCTTGTTTGCCATACACATGTATACGTGCCCATAAGTGCACTGAGAGAAATTCCAAATGTTAGTTATATAACAAAAAAAAAACAGTGCAACGTGCGTTTACTTCAAGGGGTTAAAATATAACTCATATGTTCATAGTAGAATAAAAGTTTAAATTAATAACTATTTTCTTTCATGGTCTAAATAATTTTCCAATAATTCTTTATAGAAAATTTGAACTTTTTAAGCTCTGAATTTTAACAATTTAATAAAGATAGGTACTTTTTTTAATTTTTTGAAACCATTTTTGTTAATAATATTAAACAAAATATTTCAAAACTTGTATAAAACTATCTAAAACTACTTATAGAAAGTCGAATTCACTTTAATAAATATCTATACTTAGTTTGGTTTATTTACCAGTTCTATTTTATTAATTAATAAATCAATTGTTATTAATAATTAACCTAAAAGCATAAAAAATGAAAGGCTTTCTATTTATAAATAAAATACTTTGTAAGCAAAGAACTACTGATAAAAATTATAATTAATCCATATTTCTTCTTAAGTTTTATTTTTTTGATATTTTTTTTATTTATTATTATTATCTCTTAATTTTCTCTCAGTGTGCTTATTCAAGGAACATTCAGCGTCGCACACATAAATTTTTGCCTGTCTGCTCCCGTTTTTTTTGTTATTGTTATGCTGTTTCTGGGCGTGGCAGCCTCCCCCCCCCACTCACTTACACACACACTCACAGAAAGTGGAAGGCAACGTGACAGACTGACAGCCAGGTGTGTGTGTGTGTATGTGGGTGTGCGTGAGTGTCTGCCCAGGGTGGACCCAAACTCGAAACTTTGACAATGCCGGTCGGCTACAATTCATTCAGACAAAAAGTTGGCCACAATAAAAGCGAACCGCGCGCGAAATCGAATCAATAATTTAATGCAGGTGCTGCCTACCTCAGGTTTACTTTTACTGCCACTTCCCGCAGATATATACCCCATATATATATATATACATATACCCTCCCAATTTCCGTTCACATTTCAGCCGACGGCCACTGCTTTTGTCATTTTGGCCATTGCCAAGTTATCGTTGACGTACATAATAATAATAATGTCTCCAGCCACATCGGACTTGGCTTGTTTGCCGCTTGTTAAGGGCATTCCCCTCCAGCGAGTTCCCCCCTCAATTGGCCACTTTTCCCGATACATGAGCAACTTAATCTGAATGAAAAGATTGCCCAGGAGCTGATGGATGAGTTGGGTATTCAACTGAATGGAAGCACATACTTCTTGAAGCTTGAATACATAAAATAATTAGTAGTAATAATCTTAAATCTTTTCATTTTTTCTTGATTTGTATAGTATTTTCAGGTCTAAGTCAGCGATAAATATAAATATATGCAATAACTTGGTATTTAAAATAAAAAAATATTTTTTTAAAATTGAGCTAAGGTGTTTTTAAATTTTTTTTTAATATATTAAAAAAATGTATATAATTTAAAACATCTGTTTTAATGAGCATTAAATTTTATTTTTCAGTTTTTTTGCGATAAATATAAATATATGCAATATCTTGGTATTTAAAATAAAAAAATATTTTCTTACATTGAGCTAAGGTGTTTTTAAATTTTTTTTCAATATATTAAAAAAATATATGTAACTTAAAATCATCCGTTTTTATGAGCACTTAATTTCATTTTTCAGTTTTGTAAATCTACTCTTTTTAGTACAAGTCGTCAAAATTAACCATATTGTTTTCAGCTTATCAAAAAAAGTTTGCAAAATCATTTTCGCGATCTTGATTAAGAACAGCTATTTGATAACTAGGACCAACTCAATATTCACTTAAGTTTTGGCAAAGACCATGGTTTTTCGCGAGTACAAGCGGTAATTAGACGCAAAGATACTTTCTATGATAAGATAGAAGAAATGGCTATCTAACCTTGTTAAATTTATACAGCCTTCGACAACTTTTTATCTCCAGCCATATCAGCACGTTGAAGATATTTCAGGTTTTCAAACTTTTTTTAATACGACTAAACATAACTGTTAGAATTTCAAACAAAATGGGGTATTAGTCTTGTAAACAGGTCAACTACTTGACCAAGATGCACTACTTTGTGAATAAAAATGGGCTATTAGGTTAACTTATTGTGTTTCCGTGGAACTTTGTTTTGCCTTTAAACAGGTGTGTAACTTTTTACAGCGAATGAATTTTTTTAAGTTAATAAATACAACAAATAAAAAATAAACAAAATACGATATATATTTATCTTTTGTCGTTATACATTACATTAAAATATATATCCCTTGTCTTTGTCAATTGCCTAATTTTGGCTAAGCTATATTTTAATTTTAAGTATATAAAATACAAACTGCTTGTAAATAAAGTAATGAATAATGTATAACTGAATCCAAATTTTGTAAATAAAATATATTTATTATTAGCTATTATTATCAGATATTAATGTTTAGGCAATATTACAAAGGTAATATTACTGCAGTAAATATAACATAAGATTCGTAAAAGTGATGTTATTTAGTTGGTGGCGACTGTAAGAAAAAGTATCTTTTTAAAAGTGTTTCGACATGGTTTTCTCAATACAGGTAGTTGCACTTATCGGAGTTGTTTAAGTAGGTACACCAAAAGTGCATTCATTTTAGTAGTCGACTTCGGGCGTTTCGCGATGGTTTACAATCAGCTGCGGTCCTTCAGGGCACCTTTAATATGTGTTCTCGTCATCCTAGTTCTCTTTCTGATCTTCTGGTTAGTCGAATTACCTCAGAATAATGGTGGCCCCCCGAGAATTTCACCTTTGTCCCCGCCCCTACACCAAAAAGGTATATTTTACTTTGCTTAAAACGAACTTTGAACGATCCGCGTTTATAATCACAAAACATGGTGAAAGAAAATAAATTCCTAAAATAAAAATTCGGGTTTTAAATTATTTATTTGTTTTATGTTGGCGTAGTGCTTTACAAAATGTAAAGAAAATAAACAAAAATAATAAAGCGCTCATAAGTAATATTTGGAAACTAATATAAGGGTTAAGTCGATTAAGTAATTTCATGAGAAGAGGCCTTCACAAAATTGTTTTAATATATTGATCAAAAAGTAACTCTCATAATCAAAGCTAATTTATTGATTAAAAAATGATAGTAATAATGATTGTTTGAATAAAATGTTGAATATGTGGAAATTATTTTACAAGAAATGTTAAATAGTAAACCTAGAAATTAGGCAAAACTGAAGAGTTCTTAAAAACGGATATTAATATTTTTATTAAAAATAAAACGCTATAAAACTAATGATTAATAGATGAAAATAACAAATATTAGTTAAATAAATTTATGGATGGAAAATTTGTTGTAATGTATGGTTAGCTAATACTATTAAAGTTTAGTTTAGTTGGATAAAGTATTGTATCTTGATTTTTCCCCCAGCCATTGTCCACCATGGCACCCTCCCAAAACTAGACTCCGAACAGGACCTGTCCCCTAAACCCGTAAGTTCGCAGGAGGATCCGGACCTGGAGTCCCTGCTGCGGGGCAACGAGGACGAGGGCTGGGCCCAGGGACCCAAGTGCGCCCCGTATCCCCGCTTCGACGACCTCAAGTTCCCGAACCCGTCCTTTCAACTCACGCGGCACGGAAACCTGAGTTACTACCTGTACGGGGCGTACTATGATCGGAGACCCCGTACTCCCGAGGTGATGGTCCTCGTCATGGTCACCACGTCCGAGGGTCCCTATCCCAAAACTCATTTGCAGGTCTGGTTCGATGGAGACACTGTGCCGGAAACGTTAAGTCTACATGAGACCAAAGTGGCCTGGTACACGGATTGGGGCACCAAACCGGGCCTGGTATATCCCACACTGCTGACCTTTCAACTGAAATCTCCACGGATCCCCCAGCTGGTGAGCCTGGTCTTTGGCCACCCGTGTGCCGTTCCACAAAATGCTCTAAAAGTGGTCCAACCCCCCGCCGAAGAGCCACCCAATCCAAATCGCCCCCTGAGAACTGCGATTTGTGTGAAGTATCTGCGTTTTCCGGATGTCGATATGTCTGAGAGATTGGTTGAATGGCTGGAACTGATGAGATTACTGGGAGTGGGCAGGGTTATGGCCTATGATATAGGGGAACTGATGCCGAACACCTCGAGAACCCTGGCGCACTACTCGAGATCTGGGGATGGACTGCTGGATCTCAGGAAATTCGAGTTTATCCAAGAGACCAAGGACCATCAGAGATTCCAGCAGATCATCAGCGAAGTGCTGCTCTACAACGACTGTTTCTATCGCAGTCTATATGATTTTGACTTTGTGGCCATGATGGATGTGGATGAGGTGATCATGCCCCTGGGCAAGTATCTCAGCTGGTCGGATTTACTGAGGGAACTGCAGATCAGGGATGTGAATTGCACTGCCCGCAGTAGCTATTGCTTTCGGAATGTGTACTTTCCCAAGGAACTGCCAGAGGATTCGAGCATTCCAAGTCCATTCTATATGCTAAGGCATGTGGTTCGAGTGGCAGAACATCTAAATCCCGCCATGGCCATAAAGTGCCTCCATAGCACTGGTCATGCGAGTGTGTTGCACAACCACTTTGCCCTCAAGTGGATGGATGCATGTGGTCCCCACGATGTTAGCCCTGATCTTGGCCAGCTGCAGCACTATCGGCATGTGGACGATGTGAAAACCCTGGATGAACCCACGCCCAAACGGGATGACAATATCCGACGATTCCAGCAGCAACTCATCCACAACTCGATGGCTGTCCATCGACAGCTGGGCTGGGGAGCAGCATATTGATTATATTTTAATTGCTTTTTCGGTACATTTAAGAGGCTTAAATTGGCGGCCACGTGTCCATCCGTCCACCGGGCTTTGTACGTGCCACCTTTTGACCCCGGGCCACGTCAGCAGGATAATAATTGCTTATTGCAGAGTGTGTGGCACAAAAGTTTGCTTTTTCCATTTAGCTTAGCCGCATCAGGGGCGTAGTTCCACTTTCGGTTTCGTTTTCAGTCCCGGGATAGTGGCACAGGTGGTCAAAAAAAATATGTGAGGGGGGCTTTTAATATAGTGGTCACCCAGGTCTTTACTAAAAAATTAAGAGCTCAAAAATATGTGAAGGGGAGGCCTTACATTATATGATTAGTTATCACTTAAGTCTTGGCTAAAAAAATGAATAACTATTTTTTAGGATAGTGGCACACATGGTAAAAAAATATCTAAGGGGGATTTATAATATATGATAAGTTACCACTTACGCCTTGACAAAAAAAAAATAGTAACTATAAGAATAATATATAGTAATAATACATTTTAATAATTTTATTTTTCACCAATCTTTTTAATGTTGGCATAAATAGTTTATATTAGGCCCCTCAAAGAAAAGTTTGGATAACTTATATATATTATGTATTTTTAAGAAGTATTAAGAACCTTGGATAAAAATCTATAAATACCTTTTCAGTATTCAGAAACAATTTTGTAAAATATATTTTAAATTTTTGTTTAAATAAATCTAAGTATAAACAGTTTTTTTTAATGGCCCTTAGCCCACCTTCCTAATAGTCAATAAATAGTTAAATTTTGTGTGAAAATAAAAAAAATTTCCTTAATAAATATAGGTAAAAAGCATGTATTTTAAATTCCAAACAGACAATAAATAGTCATTAATCAGAAACAGATAAGTAACAAATAATAAAGATTTTATTAAATAAGTCTAGGTAGAAAGCATTCTTTTTTAAATGGCCAGGAGCACATCTTCCAAATAGACAATAAATATTCCATGAAGCTAGTTAACTGAGAAATTTCTTGCGGCCATGTCTTTTCAGCTTAATTAAACAGAAATCCCAGTTTTGCAAAATTCAATGACAAAAGAAGCCGCAGTAAAGCAACCACTCCAATTTCCCATTCCAAATTTTCCCCGCCCACATTTTCCTCCTTGCAATGGGCAAAAATTAATTTGCTTTGCATTGCAATATTTGAAGAGGTCCAAAGAATTTTATTGCAATCTTCTTTCGAGAGACTTTTGATTCGGTCATCCGGTGCATTCCCTTTAGCAAAAGAAAAAGCCTCAAATTTCAAAGATTTCTTGCGGACAACAGGCTTTTCCCACATTGCGTATACGCCCAGTGGGCCTTTGACAATGCTGCATTTTAATTAGTGACGAAGGAGACTCGAAAAACTCAAAAGCAGAGCCCGTATTGTGACTTTTTCATAAGTCAATTATCAGTTTTTTGATTGGCAAAGGTCATTGATTTCCCGGATATTTTTTCTGCTTTCCAATTGGTATTTTTCTGCAAATGCGCATACGCCCTGTTGTACTCGTATATTTTTTAATGCCCGCAGTAAAGCTGCAATTTTTTCGATTGCTGATAAGAATCTCTTTGACTGCACTGAAAACGTTTAAAAAAAGGCTAGCTGCAGGTTATTTTCAGATTGATTTCATTCGCAGACCTTTTTGTATTGAACAATTATGAATTTTTCTGATTTTTGATAAAAAAAAATCTCTTTGTAGGTTTACCATTGCAAAGAGGTTTATATATTTCTGATTTTACTTTGACAGCTTGAAATATGATTCGGAAAATTTTCCAATGGCCAATAAAGCATATATTTTGCTTGATTTATCAAAGAAGCAAACAGAAATTCTCATATTTTTTTCCAAAAATTCACAAGCACCCCGTTGGGATTTCAATCAAGCCGGCAATATGTATTTTCAATTAGTGGCAAGTGAGCCTCGGGAATACAGAGAAATAAAACTGAATTCAAGCCTGGCTTGTGCAACACATTTCTTGCCTTTGTAACACGGCTTTTCAATTAGACATCTATCAGATTTTCGCATTTCAAGGATTGATTTTGAGTTATATCCAAGAAGGAGGAAAAGGAAGCCGATTTCAAAGACTGGCAGTGGGTGGATTAAATTGCATATAAGCTCAGAAATTGCTGACAAAATGGCAACAGTATTTTTCAATAGGTACGATTTCTTGCTAAAAACTCTTTGTGAGCAATATGGATATTTTTTAAAGTATTTTTTATAAATAGCTTAGTAAAAAACCTTTTATTCTTATTAAATGTCTCAAATAAAACTGGTCAGTTGTAAAAAGGAATATGCAAATGCATGGTTTGCTTTCATAAATTGAAAACCTTGCAACGGATTTGTGGTTCCGTTGTTGTTTCACTTTAATTAAAATTATAAGCCAAAGGGTAAAAGCCTGACCAAATTGCAATCGATGTGCTATGAAAAATCGTTTGGTTATTGGACATTTTCCTTGCAATTGCCAAACTCGAACTTGGTCGTAAATAACCAGCTTGCTTAATTAATTTTCTTTCTTGGAAAGACTGCAGAGTGGCTACTTATTACAAATCTATTTATTAAAATCCACACAACCGTGAAGCGGGCTAAAATTAAAATCATTTTTTACCGAACAAGTGAGACAACAATGCGTGCCAGGATATATTAAAATATTAAAATGCTTGCTGGGGGTTGGGAAAACCCATGGAAAACCCATGGAAAACCCATGGAAATGGCAAACGAAACCGAGCTGACAAATGAACGTTAAGAGTGCGCCACAATTTTTCCTTTTTCATGTCGGGGGTCTTTTGAATTTATTATAACAGAAATGACAACGGAGGCGTTGCCACCAATACTCTGAAAATGGAATGGCAAAGTGACAAATTGATGGGAGTTCTCCTACCCGAGGCTACGTGTTTTTATGGCTGTCTATTCTTAGGCAATATTCCCAAACAATTATCCCGCTAATAATGCATATTAAAATGTAAATGCCCGGGCAGGTAGGCGATGGGGGGCGTGGCCGAATCCATGGCTCAAATTTATGGCCAACAGCAGATGACAAGGCAGTGAATAATACAAGATATGCGGGTGCTTGCGAGCTGAGGGCCTTGATTATTGCCAGCCATAACTCGGGCCAAATTAAGGCCTAGATGGATCCTTATAGCGAATATTGCTTGAATAAGGGAATAAGTCTTTCCCGCTTAATTTAAGCAGTCTTTCCCGGTGGCTTTTTTTAAACATTTGGGCTTATATTCAAAGAAAACCACAAGCACTTACAAGTTTATCATGCTCTTTAATTTGTATTAAATGTTTAAGCTATCATATCACTATAATATCATTGCTAAGAATATAAATTCAAAGCATACACATTTATTTAAACTACTTAAAAACGTTAATTCACTTCTATGTTGAAGTGGAATATTTTGTAAAATGAATATTGATTTTCGCTGCCATAACTGGGGCCAAGTTAATGACTAGATGGATATTGGTTGAATATGGTTGATTAAATAAGTGTTCTTGGGCCAATATGTATAATCTTCCCTGTAAGCTCTTTTATATGAATATTTTATTCAAAGAAAATCGTTAATATACACAAGTTTTCTTCTATTTGTTGTATTTATTTATGGTTAGATTATTGATCTGTATTTTTAATCAAAAAATCCAGCACTTAGGATCAACACGCAGAAATGGAAATTACCACAGTTATTCTCTCTAGTAAGTCTATTATTTTTCATCACCATATATATTTTAGTGATTTTTAAAATATATCTCAAAAATAATAATTATTAATGATCGATTTCTATTTTGACAGACTACAGTATTTTTTTTTGCGATAGAGATCTTAATAAACGCTCTTTGGCCTAAATGATTGAGTGGCGTTTGTTTTCAAAATACATTTAAAGTAATCCCCAGTCCATGGCTCTTGGCCCGACTTCCGGTTCTTTCGGGGATATTTCATTGTATTGGCCGACTTCCGCTAATGGGCCAACTTGGCTTCATCCTGGCAGCAGTCACGCGCCCTTTTCGCAGCGATAATTCGAGACGCGTCGGGTGGCCCTTGAACTGACTTTTCAACTCGGTTTCGGATTTGGAATTGGACCAGCACTAGGACTAGGACTCGCTGGCTCTTTTGGCCTTTTTCCATTCGGGCTGCATGGTATTTCATAAATTTAATTGTCACGTACTCACATGGATCTGAGCGTGGGCCCTGGCTGCTATTTGGGATGGCATATAATACGTGTTTATAACTCTGTTGCGCGATTTAGGCCATAAACGTGTGCTCCGTGACCTACGTGGCGTATACGTTTCTTTCGAAGCGCTAAATGATTTATTTACTGTATTTATTTAATCTATTTGATGACCCTGGGCCCTCGATCTTGGCCCAAATGGGACTCAAAAACTTTAAGGGTTTCCTTTGCAGCGAAAAACATACTTTGTTAAATTAGCTTTGCTGTCAATATTTTAGTTTTCAGTGCCATCAATGCTGAGAAATTAAGTGGAAATATAATTTCCATTAGGTTTTGTTTATGTTTGTCCACCACTTGTATTTGCATTATTAATTGCATATTGTTGACCAACCTTTTTTTTGCTTTTTAAGGCGATTAAAGTTTTATTTTTAAAATAATTTCATACACAAATGATTTAAGGCAATATAAACCAAACTAATAAGTAATTCAAAGGAAGCTGAACTTATTCATTCGTTTTGAAGAGATTAAAAGCTGGCAATTAATTTTATGAGTTATTAAGTTCTTTCAGTAACGATATGCTTATTAAAGTCTTGAAAACCTCTCAATTAAAGTCAATTATTTTGATATTAGCATATGAAGGCTAGGTAAGAAGTTGAAACAGCACTTTTCCGCATATTTTGTATACTTTTATCTTGGCCTTTTCCCTTTCCCGGGAAAGTATGGGATGTCGTTTCTAAGCAGCAAGTGCTGCACTCGAATGTGACACGCATCAAATCACTTTACTCGAGTGCACACTTAATGTCGCTTCAAATGAGCGCAGCTGAGCACTAATACATATGCTAAGGGATGGCGGATGGAGGATGGTGGATGGTGCATGTGGATGGTGGATGGTGCATAGGGATGGTGGATGGTGGATGGGGATGGCGGATGGGGATAAGGATGCGGATGAGGATAGGGATGCGGATGTGTGTGCTGATACGGATGCGGATGTAGGTGCATTGTGGAGAAAAATTCCAAGTTAAATGCAGGCGAAACGTGTCAAGTTTGATGACAGTCACTCAACTGAACTGAACTATTTGCAAGTCATCAACAGTTGTCGAGTTTAAGGTAGAAAACTTTTTGAAACTACCTTTAAAAAGGTTTAAAATTATGCTGCCACCGTAAAAGTGAAGAGAATTCACTATCAAATGCTAAGGTAAATGCCATTTAAGTTTTAAGTTTGCTTTAATTATTAAAATTACTTAGGCAAATTTTTAAAAGGCAAAAAAAAATGGTATACATTTTTCCAATGTGTCACATTTCGGAAAAAATTGTAAGCATTTTAAAACTATTCAATTTCTTTTGCTGTTGTTAAAAACATTAAATATATTTAAATAGTTGTCAATATATTTATTTTTATTTTTTAAGTAAAGGTATAAATCAAATCCTCTAAAAAAAAAGTGCTTTAAATATATCTATTTATCTCCTTACTATTTTTCAACAAGTATAAGCTCATTCTTACTTAACTGGTCACACATAAAACCATTCTTTATAAGTTTTAAATTTTATTGGAAATTTCTATATATAACACACGTTCTGCTCTGGGCTAGAGGAGCATTTTAATCGATCTATTTTGCCTCGGCAATTTGATTTAAAGGTCGCTGATTCCGAAAATCCCCATAGCCGCGCTGGCAATTTGCCCTAATTGGTCGTGAAATCATTGAATAAAATCAAGGATGCCGGATGCCAAGTTAATTCCATCATCGTCGCTGGACGGCAATAATATTCAACCGATTCGGGACCGAGTTCCGTTTATTTCGCTGGGTTCGGGCATATTGTATGTAATTAAAATGGACGCCCGAGTTCGGGCCAAAAGTTTCGCAATAAAAATCCAGTTAATAAACTTTGCATGCCCGCTCGCGCATCCAGATACAGAATCTCATATAAGCGAACTGATAAATAATGTTAAGAAATGTTCCGTATTTCGCTCGTTTTGTTTTTTCTTTGGGATTTTAATTAAATCGTTTGCGAGTGCCGACAAAATAAAAAAAAAATAAAAAAAAAACGAAAGGAAATAAAGTAAAATGAAAACCGAATTGAAAGTTTATGTCAGCGAAAAATGGCGGTTCTATCTGTCTGTGTGTGTGTGTGGGTATCGTTATGTGTGCGTGTGTGTGTATGTGTGTGTGTGAGTGCGAGTGTGTGAGTGCGCAACCCGACGTCAAATATGTTTGAACAACTTTATTATGCAAAATGCCAAACATTCTCCAACTTGTAGACGTGGCGCTCTCGCCGCTCTTTTTTCCCCTTTCTCTCCCCTTTCTCCGCTTTCTCCACGTCCGTGTGCGGCAGTGGTGGTACGTGTGTGGGTGAGTAGATTGCTGTGCGCGCAAATCTCATTTGAATTATAATGATGACGCTACGCACACACACACACACGAAACACACAAAAAAAGCGAAGGAAAAATTGAAGTTTATGCCATAAAAGGGTTGTTCGCGTATTCGAATGAAATATATCCTTTGTTAATGCTACCGAACCCATGTAAATATAAATATTACAGAATTAAATGATTAATTTTTTAAGAAAACTTGTTTTTTTTTGTTTTGTAGTGACAAACGGCACTAGACATTCTCTAATCAGAAAACAAGCTATAATTAAAAAAAGATATAATAATTAATTATAAATTTCGAAAAATAATGGATGTTGTCGAACCTTTTTTATACATTTTAAACATTTCCAAGCGATTTTTAAACCTTTTTATACATTTTTAATATTTTTAAGCGATTTTTAAACTTTTTTTATACAAGCGATTTTTGTGATCTTTTCAAAACATTATATTCAAAAAATGCCTAAAGAATTAATTATAGATTTCTTTTGAAAAATACTGAAAGTTTCAAAAAGTTTTTTCCTGAAAATGCGATTTTTTTGATCTGGTTGAACGTTTTTAAATGTATAAGGATAATACATTTATCTAGTGAGAGTTTTTAAGAACATATTACTATTGCTTGATTTTCGAAAAACTGACTGGATTTATTTTAAAAAGTTATGGCAACCATAAAAAATGGTTGTTAAGCTGTAGGACTTTTTTTCTAGTATTTTTTTTTTTCTAAATATATCACGTTACCCAAAAATCAAGTAAGTATTTTATAACCATACGCAAATTAACTTATTCTTCTGATAAGATCGAATTAAGCATCTACTACTTAAAATCCTTAATTCATTAATATAAATTCGATTTTTATCTTCAAGCTAACATTTTTTTGGATATTAGTATAAAAAGCGGAGATTTCATATCTAGCCTTCGGAACATTTTTTTTTCTGTAAGATGTAGCCATAATAACTCAACTTAATTTAAATATTTGAGAAATCTGCCATTTAATTCTATATTCTTTTATTACTTAACTATTTATTTGTATTTTTGTTCATTTTATTACCATTATTTTATTGGCAGCACTAATTGAGAGATACTTTCAGCTGAGATATGATACTATTGTCTGAATATAATGGGTATATTGATATGCTCTGCCAGCAGGATTCCCGGGGTATCTGCTGGACTGAGCGCAATCCCCCCGATTCGTTCCCAGTACCGATTGGGCCATAATACCCGTGAAATGTGCCCATCGCCCGCCGTGCATTTGGGATATGGCCCACATGGCACACATAGCACACATAGGGCATATAGTATCTGTATCTGGTACATACCTGAGCAGGCCTGCGGTGGCAGCGGGAATATCAGCGTGGTGGAGCTCTTGCGCCTGGCCACCGCGCAGCCCAAGGATTGCGGCTTGAAGCTCCGCAGCTGCTGCATGAAATCGGAGCACTCCATTAGGGCCACGTCCGCGAAATGCAGGTCGCACAGGATCTGGTTCTGCAGGATGTAAGAAGACCGAAAAATGAAATCAGTAAGGGCTCCCCAGTAAGTTGGCTGGATTTTCACTGTATTTTCACTGGATTTCTTCCCCGTAAATGATTTATTCGGGCTCTGATTTTTTTACTGTATTTTTGTTTGCCCCCCCCTCATATGTAATTTTGATTAAGCCACTTGCCGCACATGCATCCGTCATCCGTAATGAGTCCGCCTTTATGGGGCCCAAAATGGGCGAATGCATTTCAGATGAGTTCAGGTTGGGGGCCGCAAAAAATCCAATAAATACGAGCTCGAGTTTACCGCCCAAATTGGCAATTATTTTTTGCTCTTTGCGAAATCCCCTCATTATTTTTGCCTTATCTGCTGTTTTTTTTCAATTAACAATATATTTACATTTGTTTATTTTATTTTTAAAAAGTTTTCAGAGAGTTGCTTAAGTGGCAGTTACTGGTTTATTGTCTTGAATTTTATATCAGTTAGGTACGAAGCCAAAAGAAAACTCGCCAAACTCATCACTTATTTATTTCTGTCTCTCACAATGACACAACAAATGCTCAAAGCTTCTTTCTTATTTCAATTAATTTTGGATGAGACTCTTTCATATGGCATGAGAAAATAAAATGGGTTTTGTGATGTAAGGATTTTTCTGCAAATTGCAGGAACACATTTTAATAATAAATATAAATGAAAAGGAAGTCGTCTAATATATTCCAGGGAATTGTTTCTTTTTAGCTTAGAAAGTTGATCCCAATTAATATTTTAAAAGTATTTTTACAACATTTTAATATATAATAACTTTAATAAAAATAAATAGGAATACAAATGGTATGGAATATTCGGGGGACTCGTTCCTTTCTAGTACAGTCATGTGGTTCTATAAAATATTTTTAAAATATCTGTACCAACTATCTGTATCTCAATGAATCAAAAAACGCTCTAAGCTTCTTTTTAATTCCCATAAATTTTGGATGACTCTCTTTCATATGGAATGAGAAAAAAATGCGTTATTTGCTGTAAGGGTTTTCCAAAAAAATATAATAAATACAAATAAAACCACCTGATATCATCCCAAGACTTGTTTCATTCTGGTCAATTAAGTTGATTCCAATAATGTTTAATTTAATAGTATATGAAATAAAATTGGAAAAACAAATATAAATAAAAAGACCATTGATATCGTATGAAATGTTTGCTAGACTTGTTCCTTTCCAGTAAAGAAATGTGGTTATAATAAATACTTTTAAAATATCTTTATCATACAAAGATATCAAGTTGACTCACAAAGTAATAAATATAAATAAAAAGACAGTCATTTTCCCGAGGTTTCTTCCTTTTTTGGATAATAAAGTGATCCAATAAATAATTTTAAAATATTTTTCTAGTGATTAAAATAGAATACAACTGTAATAATAAGAAGAAATTCAAATTCTTATGCAATGGGATGAAATGATCGCTAGATTTGGTCCCTTCTATATTTTTATTTGTAGCTATATATTTATAATATTTTTATTCCCAACCTTTGTGGGTCCACTCACCTTAAATCTCCTGGCCCGTTTCTGATTGGGCCCAGTCAGGTTCAGGCCGCAGGAATTGCACCGCAGGCACTCCTCATGATAGTGGTTGTTGTCATAGAGCGGCGATGGTTCTGCAATATAGAGCGGAAATAGAACTCGGTTCAGTTGGGTTACGAATCGATTTATCGGGGCAGGCCAGAAAGCCAGAAAGCCAAAAAGCGAACGGGGCCAAACCGGCTGGCAGGCCCATTAATTTGCATAACCATCGGCATAATTTGGGTGGGATTTTAGATTTCAAATTTCAGAATTCAGAATTCAGCTTTCAGTTACCATGGGGCAACTTCAGTACATACCACATGCACCAGCTGGCAGCAAAGACTCAATTACAAACGGAAATGAGTTTCTAATACAAGCAAATTGCAAAAGGATAGATATCCTGGCAGAGGGGGGAAATTGTTGCTCGTCGAGTTGATGAATGGCTGTTGATGGGTTAGCCTCGCCCTCGCCATACCCTACATACCCTACACCCCATCCTCTTATTCCCTATATTTCAGTTAACTGCGGAGGCCAATCCGGCAATCATAATCCATCTGGACCCAGCTGAGGAAAAGTTCAGCTTAAGTCTTCTTTCTCAGCAAGGAAAATGGTGAAAAATGGTTTTAACTATTGTTTTCCCTTAAAGTAAATTAAAAAGGATGCAACTTTATGGATTCTAAAACATCATTTTAAATATGCATATTCCAAGTAATTTTTTACTTTACATGTATATAGTAAGGTAAGTACAAGATTACTTAAAAACTGAATATTTAAAAGTTATGTTTTACATTTTTTATACATTCCATTAAAATACCATTACAATAAGTTTAATGCAAAATTAGAAAAATATTACTATTATAATTTTGGCTTTATTTTATTAGTTTATATTTTTGAGGTAAATTAAAAAGTAATGATATTTTTGTTGAATATAATAAGTTATGAAACGTAATTTTTAAATGTGAAATTTTTGTAGTAATTTCTTACATTTGTAGGTATTTTTATTATACCTAGAAGGGCTTATAAGCATTTCTTTTAAACACTACTTTTCAGGTTAAATAAAAAAAGGGAAAAAAACTATTATTATAATTTCTAGGCTATTATATTAATTTATAACTTAACGTAAATTAAGAAAGATGGGTTATTTCTAATATATGAAATTTTAAAGTGATTTTTCACATTTGTAGGTATTTTATTTATACCTAAAAAGACTTATCTACATTTCCTTTCGATACAATTTTGTAAGGATTAAAAAAAAAATAGAAAAATATTTAAAATTATAATTTTTTGTGCTATTATATTCATTTATAATTTGTTTGCAGTTTGGGTTCAATGACTAAAAATATAAACATTAATTCCCCATAAATTTCTTGGTCAAGAGTAATCCGTTAGTGGTGTTTCCCCATTTCCCTTTTCTTTTTCAAATGGGTTTATATTTTTTTTGACTGCCAGGCAGGACATAGCAATCAAGTAGCTGTAATAATGAGCACGTGTTCCTGGCTCACCCATCCTTTTGGCAGGACTCCATTTGCGGTGCTCGGCACTCAGTTCGCCTCGACACCGGAAATCATAATTAAATGAATCAGGCAAGCGGAAACACATTATGGGCCCACAGCGAGAGGGGAAATCGCCGTCATCAACATTGTCATCGTCCTCGTCAGCAACTCACATTCGAAACAGCCTAAATCACTTGATTCTAGGGCAATCAGCAAATGTGATTCACATTTCATTAGCTGTCCAAAAAGGTTAGCCATTGAGCTTGATTTATTGGTTTATTTTTGAGTGCATTGTTATCATATTGTTGCACTGGGCGTATGAGTAACGCAATTGTATAAGTGTTTATATAATATGTGGGGAAATATTTATGACGATTACGATTAGCTATTGAATTTTTTGAGAGAAGTGAGGAGGAGTAAGAGAATTTTTTTGTTCAAACGATTTTTAGTATGCCAAACAAATACCAAATTCAAATTAAATGGTAAAAACATATTCTAAAAAAATATCTTCTATAGATATTTCGTTTCTTTTAATATGTTGTGTATATTCTTTAATGATTTCCAATAAATCAATAAAAATATTTAAATAAATATTAACCAAAAACCTCTTTAAATCATGCTTAAATTCCCCTTTCGAGTAACTGAGACACCCACTGCACATGGGGCAATTGTATTCATAACTCCCCCGGATTGTTTTCCCCAACTTGAATTACTTTTGGCTCCTTGAATTTCCCAACATTCGATACTGGCCCGCATTTCCATTACCACATTTGAGTTCGAATCCGCATACTGATATAAAGTTTCCAGGAATTCCCTGCCACTGCGAATGCGGGCCGAAACTTTACGCATATTTTTGCATTAATGAACCGAGTGCCTCTGCGGCATTGGCGTTTGCATGCGGATTTTGCATTCGATGGCGGAGCAGTCCGCCTAATTGGTCTGCTGGCCAAAAACTAGACTGGCAAACTAATGCAATGAATGTCGAGATATCCAGGGGCTGTGGAGCCTGTGGCAAAAACGCTGGCGATTCATTGCAGCAATCTGCAGACGGGAATCTGCCGCAAATTGCATTGTCAAGTGCAGGACAAGCGACCGAAATGAGCAACACAAATGGCCAGGTTGGTAGGAATGGTAGGGATTGTAGGGATTGTAGGTATGGTAACGATGGCCAGGACACTCAAAAGGGCTGTCATTCGGCTGGTTTCAGGTCATGGACATAACTCACCTGGGCTGCACTGCGAGAAAATGGACTCAAAATTGGGTTTAGGATGGTATTTCTTTAGTATTAGAATTTTTTTAAATTTTTTACTTTTCTACACATTTAGCATATTTTATATCACTTTTATAATCGCTCTACAGATTTTTAAAATGAGTTCTAAAAAATCTATTTGGTTCATTGAGTTTAGGGACATATTTTTCTTTTTTATTTATAATTTTTTTCGACTTTTAAAAACCATAAAAAATAGTCAATGGATTTTTTTATTAAGCAAGAAACTTTAATTATTGTTATTTAGTTAAGAAAAAAATTGTTTAATTAATAAATATAAGTTAAAAAAATTAATTTTCATTATTAAAATAATTTAAGCCACCAGCAAAATATATTGGTTCTGATAATTTAAAGATTTATTATAGTAATTTTTTTAACATGTGCCTTATAGGAGACACATAAATTTCAAGATTGCTTTAAATTAAAATAAAGAGGAAGTATGATAATTATAATTAGCAACATGTTTTTAAACGGATTTTAAATTTGTTGAGAATAAATTCAATTTAAAATGGGTTAAGTAAATTACGAAGTTTAGCTTTATTAATTGAATAAGTATAATAAATTGAGTTTAATTTAATTTATTAAATATCTATGTATCTATGATTAGTATCTATGATTAAAGTAAAAAATAATATTTTAATACATTTAATATTTATAAGTTTGCTATTTTTTAAGATATGAAAAAAGTGCGATATCTAGCAACTTTTTTTAAGGTGGGTTTTCAAATTTGAATGGAATATACGGCAATATATTGGAAGATAACCCTCTGATTCTTTCCGTGTATGGCTTAGCACTTCTCTCCCGTTCCCAAGAAGTCCTCTTCTCACGAATCGACCCTCGATTGTTTGAGTTTAATGGACCCTTAAAATGGGAAAAACTATTTACGCTGCGGGCGAATTTTAATCAGAAACGCGCTACAAATTTGACTAATTGAAAGACGACAGAATGGAGGTCCATTATTTCTGGGAGCCAACTCTTTAGTACTACGATTCCAGATTCCTCTCGGGCTCTTCATATTTTATTGCCCCGCCTTAAGTTGACTTCAGTCGACTTGACTTGACTTTCCTTCTGGGCTGGCTTCCTGCTTTTCCCATTTGCTTTTATGACAGCTGCCGCATTGAAAACTTTGCATCTGCACTTTGCAGCTGCCGAGGGGCGGGGGCGTTTGTCGGGGGGCGTGGCCGGAAGCGGGTATATAATATAAATTCATGACTTTGATAAATTACCAACTAATGACCCAAAAGAATGGCAAACTTCTGGTTTTTAGTGCAGAAATCAAGCGTTAACTTTTCGAGAGGGGGTGTTGGAAAAATAGGGACAGAGGCTAGAGGTTGGCATTCGGAATTTGGCTTTTATTGTGTGCCCAGCTTTTCGGGGCCAGTCCAAAACAATGGCTGCCTAATGGGTCGTGACAGGGGCACTAAGTCGTATTTCACAGCAGCGGCCAAAAAAATACAATCCATGCTAATAGAAAATATTTTTAAAATATATTACTTGGGGTTTCTCATGTTTTAGATCGAAAATGTAATTAATTCCAATGAAATCTTAAGTCTTTTTAATAATTTAAATTTAAATTTTAAATTTAAAACTCTAACTTTTAAAATCGTTTTAAAATTATTTATAGTGTAAAGGTATACATACAGTATATTTATTTAAGCTTCAGGTATTAACAAATATTCTCCTTACCATTTTTATCACTTTGTTAAGATCATTATACTCAAGAAAAGATATAACATTTTCTGATGTGGGAGGTATTGAATTTTCTTTTAATTTTTTAAAGGAAAAACAAATTTTGAAGTACACTTTTCAGGCATTTTCATCCGAGTTTCAGGTATTACCAAATCATTTTAGTCACTTTTTTAGATCATTTTATTTGATAATAACCAAAATTTATTTTTTCAATGTAAAAGCAAATAAAGTTCTTTGTAATTTACAAAGAGGTAAGTACCTTTTTATACCCTTTCAGCCACAGCTGTTTTCCATTCCCTTTCTCAAGAAAAGGGCGTTTGCCAGACAAAGCCAACAGACTGAGGAGCAGAAATTGACTGCAAATGCAATTTGTTTAGAGCAATAGTTGCATATAAGTAGCTCTCGCTGCGGAAAATGGGAAAATTGCGGGTGCAAAAAAAGCTGGGGAAAATCCAGATGGTAAAAGGCTGAGGGGTGGGGGATGGGTGTTCTGCAGCTTAATTGAGCGTACATAATATTGGACCAGGGATAGTGGATGGTAGCACATGAGCAGCCACGGATGCAGCACAGAAACCAGTCAACTTCAGTGCACTTTCATTAAAATTACACAGTGTGTCGGGGAAAAACCAAGGGGAAAATGTAGGAAACTGGATGGAAATTTGCCTGTTGCCTGTCTGCACGTTTTCCTCGCTGCCAGTGCAATGCCCCTAGCTGCTTTCACAACCAGGGAAACCCTTCGATGCAACTGTACTAATCAATTTTCCAACTTTTCGTCCGCCAGTAAACTAATTCGCCTCGAAATCATTTGCCAGTTTGAAGTCCTATTAATGCGCAAAAATATTGGGTTTCGCTTTTGCATAAGGGGAGCCTCAAAATGTAGTTTTTCATTTTGTAATATTTTAAAAGTGAATATTAACAAGACTGCAGGTGAATATTTCTGCAATTAATATTAAATGAATACAACTAAAGATATTTCAAATGTAATAGAGAAGAAGAGATATAATAAACAATTCCCTTAGATATCAAAATGTATATTTTTTATTTTTGCTTTGGTAAAAAGAAATTAGTTTAAAGTAAAATCTAAGCCTTACGTCAATGAAAATAATCTACCTGAATTTTAAACATTTTTTAATGAAGGTCTTCCAGATTTTGCGATAATTATAATAATAAGCTGAGTTGAGGATAATTGTAGTGCCATTAGTTTCCAGCAATTTATGAAACCAATAATCAGAAAAAAATAATAATTGCACTAGAGATGATTTTGTAGTATTACAAAAAGAGGTTAGAAAAAAAGAATGAATGCAAGTTCTTACCAATAATAAGTTGCAGCTGTCCCCAGATGACCTGGTTTCTTAATAATTATTATAATAAGCTGATTTCAGGATAATTATGGGGATATTATGGTAAGTTCCCTGCCTTATTTAAGTTTCATTAGGTCGACAATTTATGAAACCAATTTAAAATTTTCCGAATAGTCATCGAAAAGCCTGCAAGGCAATATGAAATTATAGAGAAATGCATATGCTTGGCTAAAACCTCATTGAATATTTATGATGCTAGGAGAAATCCTTGTAGACTTGGGAAATAAATGGCCTTTTAAGGCGATGATTTGGCCTTTTTAACCGATGGCTACTTAGCATGCGGGAACAAATACCTTTGGCCATCGATCTTGGCCAACTGTGGCCAGCGTTTTGGCCAATTACCGGCGATGGTAAGCTGTCATTAGCCGTGTGAGAACCGCAGCACGCAGTTTGCATGTCAGCCGACGTTTTGTCGCATTTTGCTGATTAGTGCAGTGCAATTAAATTGGAGCGTATCATTTGCGACCCGTTCTCCCCTGTGTGCAGCCGCATTGTCACACCGTGGGTCACACGGGGTCAACGCAGGGTCAGCGGGGGGTCAGCAGGGGGGTCAGCGGGGTCACGACAGTCGTACGTGCGTATTTATGGGTCAACCGGGACCAAAGGACCAAAGGACCAACCAACCCAACCCTCCTCCACACACGCGGTATGCACCCTTGGAAAATAAAAAACAGAAAAAAACAGAAAAAACAGAGAAACTGCAGCATTAGCGTGACTTTTTTACGACGCATGCTGGGCGAAATCTGTCAAACAGATCGCACAATAAATCATCTGCAGATGTCCCACCAGCTTATGGAATCAATAATATTAAATATGCGCGTTGAGCAGAAAGTGCATATTCGTAAAATGGTGGGTATGCATTTATTTATATTTTCTGAATGGCAAGGAAATCTATAATATCTCTGACCAATTTGCATTACTTTCAGGTTTTAGTTTAGTTTTAAGGGCTTTAGTAAATATTCAAAAAATAAGATACAAGCGAAAGAAACATATTAATAGATTGTATCTTTCAAGGAAAAATATATAAGCATGGGATAGATTTAATGAACACATTTTGTCTTTGTAGAAAAACATCTTACTTATAACTACCAAAAAACTCTAAATAAAAAGGTATAGAATTAGAAAATATGTGCATATTTTTTAAAATATATTATATTTAATATATATATTGATATATTTTTATATATCAATAATATCTTCGACAAATTTGCAATATTTCCAGGTTTTAGTAATAAGAACGTTAGTAAATACTAAAAAAAAAGAAATAACCGAATAAAAGCTTGTATCAACAGATTGTGTCTTTAAAGACAAAAGATACATCCAATAAAAAAATTGTATTGTTAAGATTTAATCTTTAACTACGAAAAATTAAAAAGAAATTGTATAGCATAAGAAAATATTTGCATATTCCGGAAAATATATTGTGCTAAATATATGTATATTTATATTTAAATATATATTATGTATCTTTTTATTTTTAAGTTCTTGGAGCCATTAATAAATATTTCAAAATTATATATAAATTTAAAAATAGATATAAGCAAAGAAAAGATGTTAAAAACTATATTATTAAATTATTTTTTTAAAGAAAAAGGTCCCATTTGGAACTCAAAAAATATAAAACTAAAAGCCTAGAACAATATAAGATTTTTATATTTATTGCTCAATAAAGTCAGTTCTAACATTGTATCATTTTAAATTAAATTACAATTTAAATGTAGATATTGATCCGCTGAGCTTAAGCTTTCGGCACTTATGTTCTGAATCGCTTGATTTTACACCAGACACTCAACAGATTTCATTATTTTTTCAGGCATAGATAAGCGTGTCCTTTTAAGTCTCAACGCCAAGAAAAAAACCCAGAAGGAAAAGCCACAAAAATAGGAATGAAAATGGGAGACGAAGTATGCAACATAAATTCCAAAGTCGGCACGTAAAATGCTTTTTTGCAGCATCGCCAGGCGCGCATAATGCGGCTTTTAATGGAATTAACGTGCGCAAAAATGTTTCGCTGCCATCCGACTAAATGCTCCGTAGCCCCGCCCACTTTTCAGCCATAGTCCCGCCCACTGGCCACCGAATTTCCCACACTTTCCACCCAGATTTTCCACCGCATGTGGCGCAGAGAAAGTAGACGACAGTGAAATGGATTTGGGGCTCAGTGCGCACCATGTACGACTGAGTTGTGATTAATTTTTGGGCCCCACAGGATTGGGGCAACCGATTTCGAGCACCGCAGATTTGATTTATAAACATGAGCCTCACTTTTCGCACTTGTTGAATGCCTTCTTGCCGGAAAAACGACAAAATGTTGGGCTGAGAAATGGAAAAGCTGGCAAATCTGAGGGGAAAAACAGGCAACTTGCGTGCCAGGCAATGATAATCGTTTGTGGAATGGGTTCACACATGTCAACCGGTTCGAAAGTGGCATTGGTTAATCGAAGTTTTCGATGGATTTATGGTTGGAATGGTGTGGTAACTCGCCTGCCAATAAATAATGGTTTGGGGTGTTAAGTAAAGACGGTTTTTCTCCGGTTTTTGAGGTTTAACAAGCTGGGTCTACTTGTTGAAAAATGTATCTACAAATTGGTCTCTTGGTTTGAGATACTTAACACCATGGGAGCCTTATAAGCAATACAACTTTAAGCTATGTAGTACAAATCTAATTCACATGAAAATATAAAATAGTCTAGTTTTAGGGGTACTCCATTTCAAAATCGGAATAGGTAGGCCGCAAATGTATGTTTGGATCACCTTAATGAGTTAAAAGGTTAAAAAATAATTAGTATTTAAAAAGAAAATAAAAAATCCTGATTATTAGAAAATCAACCCAAAAACATTTTGTAAGATTCTTCTTTAAAATTGGAACACCATTGACAAGGCAAATGATTTTTTAAAGGGCTTATATCTCTGTAAGTCATGGGCAACTTAAAGTGTCTTATATACAAAGTATTTCTTACCGTAGGTACATCGATACATAATCATTTCCATAAGACATCGGAAATTTCAAATGTCTAATATGACCATATTTTCAAAAATGTATCAATATTACAATTGCCACCAAAGATAAAGCTAAATATTATTATTTCTTTTAATTTCAAATATCTAATAAAACTATGATCTCAAAAGTGTAATGATATTGTATTTGGAATCATCGGAATTTCAAAATATTTAATATGATCATATGTTCATAATTGTATCAATATTATATTTGTTACCCAAGATAAAGCTAAATATTATCATTTCTTTAAGTCATTGGAAATTTAAAATATTTTATACGATCATAATTGTATTAATATAATATTTTTACCCAAGACAAGGCTAACTATTATCTGTCCATTGGCCTTAAACTCTTTAAATGGCTTTTTAATAATTATAGAAATTAATATGCAAGCTTATAACTAAAAAGGTGGAAGGCCAAACGCTTTTTTCTACCTTTCTGTTATGTTCCCTTAAAAGTTTCGATACTAAAATTGAATATTTCCCTTGCCACATTTTCCGACCAAACTAACTTGCTAGTTCCCTTGGATCCCCAAATGCGAATTAGCAAGAGCTCAGCTCCCCAAATCCCCAGATGCCTTTGGCCCCAAAGTGTCGAACAAGAGATGTGTGAATCAATCCGTGAACCTTTGCCCCAAAAAATCCAAAAAAAACCCACTGAAACTCCACTGGCTGCTGGGCAATTTACATAAAAACTTTGCTTGCCAACGAAGGATTCATATTAAAAAGTCGAATGTGTAGATACACATATATGTAGATATTCGGGAAGGGCTGCTTAAGTAAGCCAAAGTGCAGCAAAAGTTAATTCGGTTTTGAAATGGTTGTGAGCGTGCAAGTTTTGCCCCCATCTATAAAAAAAAAACCCCACACAAAAGGGATGTGCGTGTGAAAATCTTATTTTTTCGTGGCATCAAAGTTTTCTTCGATCAAAAGTTTTTCCGTTTTTTTTTCCCAGCGGAGGTAGAGGAATTTGTCTGCACCTTGTATCATCTTTTCTTTTTTGCCATCTTTAGCTATTTTTTGTGCGGGCAATATTCATGAGTCCTGCGTGTGGCTGTCAGCAAATGGAGGTGAGTCCTTTTCCCCGAGGTCCTGGCCATTAGTTGGCCGGCCATCTTGGCCCAATCCCCACCTCGCTCAATCAATGTCAGCTCCACAACTTCCGATCTCTGGTTAAATCACTTGGAATTTTATTGAGTAAACTGTTTTGTAATTATTTTCATCAGATGCCACGTCATGCGACTCCATCTCATCCCCGTCGCCAATTAGCAAAAAGCGACAACATGTTGCGGTCCTAAACCCCAGAATCTCTGCAGATATATATATATACATTGTATCTCGCAGATACGTTTGTATACTTGGCCAGATTCGCTGACAGTCGTCTGGCCGAGAAACCTCATCGATTTGACTTTTTGCGGTTGGCTTCATTCGGTTTTTTGGGGTCCTCGGCTTAGTTGGAAAATTGGGCTGGGCCAAAATGGTAGTAAATAAAGGAAAGTTGTTCGTTTGGTCTGAGTGGAAAGGTAATCATTGGGATTCTTTTTGGCAAAACAAACTGAAAAGTTTTTTTAAACGTAGCTGGGGCTTTTTTTAAAGCATTTTAAAGGCACTTAAATGGAAAGCATGGAAAAGCATTTAATACGTGTATAAATTATTCAATATTTTAAATATATGTGTGAGCCAAATATACACAAAAAAATAGTGTATGGGTAAAATGTACCAACACGCATAGTTACGTAACTGTAAAAATAGTTTAACAACTATTAAAAATAGTGAAGTGTATTTTATTGTTGATTTGGTTATTATTTAATAGTATAACTTCCATAAAATGGTAAGTTAAGTGTATTTTGTGGTTGGAAAAGCAACTAATTTAATGGTCAAATTGACCATTCGATAAGTTGGGACCATTTAACTACATATAATAGTAATAGTATATTAGTCAATTTAACCTTGGAATTTATTAAGCAGTGATTCTTAGTAATAATTAGAAATATAATAAAATTAAGTATTTTGTTATGCCATTTTATTTAAGCCATTGAAATTCCAAGTAGGAAGATATTATCTGACCTTTAAGGAGCTTCCGTAGTTCTAAAACGTTCTGATCGCATTAAATTAGGGAGAGCTTAATGAAATGGAATTAGTAATCGACCTTAAATACTTGTCGTATTTAAACGATGCGTACTGGCTGGTTGGCTTATCGTGCCAAGTCGGGAATTAATTAAATTCTTAGCGTCTGGGAGCGACAACAGGGAAATGAAAGCAATAACTTCAAACTTCAGCACTGCCACACTGCGCCAGAAAGAGACGGGGCTATGTGGCGTGAAAGAGATGGCATTACGTCGAGAGAAAGAGACGGAGTGACATTGTAAGCATTGCTGGTTAATGGGTCAGGTGATTTTCTATTGTCCTCGCCGTTGTCCTCTTCCCGCTGGACTGCATGTTTAATCCAAATTACTAAGATACACACACTAACACACACACATTGGGCAAATGTCCTTTGTGTGTCCTGTCCATGTGTGTGTGTGTGTGTGAGTGGGTGTGGCAGATACCTTTAGTGGTGTTGGTGGTGGTGGAGGAGCAACACCCCCATCTTGTCCAGCCTTGTTTGCTGTATTTTAATGAATCTATGAGTCGACCATTCTGTGTGCGGTGTTAATTGAGCCAAAGTCAAACATTCTGTCTGGCCAACAGCTAACCCATCACTACTAACACTACCACCCACCTTTCGCCCCACTTTCACCCACCTTTCACACACCTCACTTCAATTAGTGCCCAGGCCTTTTCCTTTGGGTACTTTCTTTATTTTTCGGCTCGCGTGCTTCGAGTTTTGTGTGTTAATTTGATTTTATGAAAATAGCCACAAGAAAGGTCTAAGGAAATTGCCGATTCCATAGGTGATAGGTGAACAGGTTATGAGCAGGTGTGTTTTTAATTTTCAGCAAGGTCCATTTATGCTAATCGTTGCATAAATTTAAAATACATGGTGCCATTATCCTATTACCTTTTAAAGGAAAAAACATAGCAAGAGCTTAAAAACCCTTTCCTAGTTTAATAAATTTTTAGGCTTAAGAATCAAGTTTCAAGAAGGTAAAAAGGTATTAAACGTAATATTAAATTGGTAATTTTTTCTTATTAAAAAAAGAGTAGAAGGGAATACAGGAATAGAGGCCATGAAGTTATAATTTTTTTCATGTTATTTTACCATTCGTTTTATGATGGTTCCTATGGCAGCTATATAATATAGTCGTCCAAAACAATTAAATTCGCAATTCTGAAATCCTATAAAAGCCTTCAGAAAAGGCAAAGGACAAAATGATTCATAATAATTAAACTATCCAGAAAAAATATCATTTAATAGTTTTTAAGTTTTGTTTTTAAAACGTATATCATTTTTAAATAAATGATAGTTAAATGATAGGTTAAAAAACAATTTCACATGGTGTTATTGTTTTTATTTTAGTGAAAATTTTGAAAAGCTAAGACCTAATTTAAGTTTTAAAGTTCTTCAGAAGAACCCAAACTGAGATCATTATAATTAATGAAATCTTTTGTGGAAATATCTTTCTTTTGAGCCTGGCAAACCCCCTTTTTATTGCCTAAAATGAATTGTAGTAATTGATTACCTAGGAGTTTTATGAGGGCATTGCTCACCTCAAAACTCAATGAACTCCCTTGATTATATTATTAAGAGGGCAATAATTGTGAGTATTTGTCAATATAGCTGGTAATAGATGAAAATATGATATTTATTAGCCGTTTTGTGACCCACTTGGATGGATTGATAGCCCATCCTGTCTGCTGATTGAGCGAGTTCGTGGACTGTCTGACAGTTTTTCCCCCAAACCCTGACCCCAAACAGCTGCCAAGAAGCTTTCCCTGAGTTTTCCCTGAGTTTTCCGAGAGGAGGACCATGGAGCTTTTCTTAGGCGAAGGCGATATTGATTTCCTGCGGCATTAGGCTGACTTATAGCCTGCAGTGGCCAGGGGGTTGTAATGCGTACAACGGTGCGTATGATTGACGAAAGGCTCAGCAGTCGGCTACGCAATTTGGATACTCCTCATACACAGATACACCAATACACACACACACACAAAGGCGGGAAGAAAGCGACGGAGAAAGCGAGGAAATAACAAGGAACAGACGGCGAACAAGACACAACAATTGACAACCATCTTGTTTGGCAAATAAACGCCAGCCATTACCACGAAACTAAAATGCTGTCTCAATATTATTATTATTATTATTATTATTATCATTTCTATGGCCTCCCCCCCCCCCCCCCCCCGCGCTGCCCTTGTGGGTTTATGGTCTCCTTGTTATTTTCCTTACTTTCTCCCGCCTTTCTCCTTCTTTTTTCGCCACTTTTTATGCGACACTCGTGTTTGACTGTCAAATATTTCAACAGCCCCAAAAGTGACAGCTGTTAATGGCATTATACATTTGTGGCCAGGGCCACGCCCACTTCTCTTTGGGGCCCAATTAAGGTGGCAAGTCCATCATCGACTGCAGGTCTTTCAGTATTTCTTTTGTATATATTTTTTATTTGGCCAAGTCCCCTTGCCCTGTTGCCAATAACAATTTGCATTTTATGGCCCACGATGATTTGAAAACTTTCAAGTCTCCCAGTTTCGAATCGATTTGGCTCGGGGGCGTCAGCTGCTAATTTCTTCGATTACGAACTGTTTTATGAGCAGGGCACACGGCCATTAGGTCAGCCCATCAATCAGCCGCCCATCAATCAAGGGATCGCAAACAATCGCCCCCCTTTTGTTTTTATTTTGGCAGTCCCCCCGTGTGTTCTACACAACACTTTTTCGCGATTCGCAAACAAACCCACTATACATCTTGTTTTCGGCCATCTTCGCGAAACTTTAATCAATCTTGGCAGGCCAATCAATTAGGTGCAAAACAAATTCCCCTTTTGTGCCATTATTGATGCGTTCATAAAAATATAACCGGGCAAAATAGCCACAACTTGACCTTGGAGAGAGGTGAGTTATGGGACAGTGCGTTTCATTGACATTAAAACTAATCAAAAACGCCGGAAAAAATTTTCAAAAAACAAAGTATGATCTTACAAATGTCCTTTTTTAGTTTCTAGCCTATAAAAATATATAAAATTTAGTAAAGAAAATTGGGAAAAATGATTAGTAATACCATATAGATATTATCTATCATTTAATAAGACAATTCTTTATATATTAGAGATTGTTCTAAAATTAATTTTAAAATGTATTGTACTTCTTGGTAGTAGAACTAAGGTTTATTAAGCAACAAATGTGTTTTCCCTTTGCACCTTTACTTACATAAAAATATTTAAAATGGATTCTTGTAATTGATATCATAGTTTAAGATATCAGCAACTTTCTCAATAATCCAAAATAAATATAAGTGCCGATTATCCCTAAATAAAAAATAATAAAGAACTCCTTACTACACCATTAATTTTGAGTTTAGATAATAAAAATGTGGTCCTCAAACAAAAAAGTTTTCCTTTGCCCTTTTACTAATTATAAAATATTTATAATTTAATCTAGCAGTTAAAATTATAGTTTTAGAAAAATATTTAATTGGCTGCAATTTTCTCTCATAATAAATATTACAAAATAAATAGAAGAGTTTATCTCTTAATAAAAAACTTCCCAAGAACTCCTTTCTAGACCATAAATTTTCTACACAGATAATAAAAAAGTGATTCTTATTTCGGTGGGATTATATTGACGGGACCTACAGTTGCGTTAGGCACTTCCATCGATCCGAATTCGGTAATAAAATTGTCCCCTTTTTTGTCAATAAATTAACATTAATTTCGTGACCCCGAAAGGCCATCCTCGCTTGTTTGCCTTGCGCTTTCGTGTGTATCGTAAAAACGCAATTATAAAAATTAATGTAATCGATGGGCAGTTGAGATACTAATTGGTCTACAGTCCGGCAATTGGCGATTGTAGTTGATAATCCTTTGAGGGCTCACCTTGATGAGCTGCAGCCTAATGGATTGGTTATTGCGCATCGTACTTTGATGAATTACGATTATATTTACAGAGTGTCCTGCCATTTCATGTTATTTGTTAAGATGCCTGTCTTTTTAAAAGGCAGATATAAATGAAATTACCGCCTAATTGGCAATAGCTATAGCAAACCAGGGACTAATTGCTTGAATTAAATCAAGTGCTTGAGCATTTTTCCCCTGCAGAGCTCACACTCAATATTAATTAGTGAGCGAACAAAGGACAGCAGGACATTCAGCCAGCCACTTGCCGTAAATCCTTTCCAGGACACCAATTGCCCTTAATTGGCGAGCATACGGGCTGCCGATGTGTCAATATAATATGATGTAAAGTGGTTGAAAAGGGAGTAGTTTGATTTATAAATATGGAAATTAGCCCTGCCATTATCGTCTTATTTTCAAAAATGATCAATTTAATAATTTTATAATCTTTTGTGAATGTAAAAAAGTCGTTAAAAGATTTTTCGGGTTGCCGATGTGCCAATATAATATGATGTAAAGTGGTTGAAAAGTCAGTAGTTCCATTTATAAATATGAAAAATTAACTCCGCCATTCTCAGCTTATCTTGCAATATTTTCAATTTAGTAAATTTACAAATTTAATGAAATAAATTCGTTTAAAGATTTTTTAAGCTATAAGAATACTAGATTTTTTTTTAGTATTTTTAATATTGCTATTTTCTTTTGTGCATCTAAGGTTAATTTAATAATTCCTATATCTGGTCAGCTATATAATTTTCTAATTTTTATTACCTGGCAATAAAATGAAGCAGTTCTTAATTTATGGGTGATTTTTGTGAAACAAACGGCGTAGGCCGTTATTATTATTATTATTATTATTTATTGTTTTAGGCTTCCTGAAACATTCAAGTATATTTTGTGTTTGAGTTGAGAACATGCGTTCTTTAAACCCGTGTAAGTAATTTTTGTTATCAATGTTCTCAATATTATAACAAAATGTTGAGAAGAGAAAAGTTAAATTGAGATTATCTAACAACTTTTTGATAAGTATACACTACTGACTGGGTTAATAGCTTATTTCTTGAGGTATACAAAGTAAATAGCGTCAATTCATAGTGATTCGAGCAAAATGAAAACATTTTCATTTTGAAAAAAGTCGTAGTATTTTTAAGAACATTTTCAACTCAGATGAGAAAGTAAGAGTTTTCTCTGTGTAGGTCTTATGAAAAAGCTATATAGTATTTTCCATTCGTTTTTACTAATTTTGAATAAACATTTAAGTAAAATAAATAATTAATTGGAGTTCTCTCAATTTACTAGTATAATAAATGAACCAAAATAAATAGAAGTGCTGACTATCACTAAAGAAAATAACATCAATCTACTTTTCCCTCACCAATAATTTTCTATTTACCTATACTATACCCTATACTTTTGGCTAATTTATAAAAGTATCTTAGCCTTCAATATTTACACCGCCACTCATGTTTTTCAACTCTGACCTCGAGTGCTCCTCTGGCCAAGTGCGGCCATTCGATTGGCTTTGAATGTCGCCCGTCTGGCAACAAGTTTAATCAATAAATTTTGCATTTCAATGCGAGCAAAGTTTTTCGCTGGCCATCGCGAAGGAAAACTTGTTGCACCGCCAGCTGGGAAATGCGCTGGGGGGGGCGTGGCCGGGGGGCGGTGAAAGTGGGTGAAAGTGGGTAATGGCCAAACTCGCTTCGCATTTCATTCATAACACGGAGAGAGGTGGGGAGAGAGAGTGGCAAGAGTCAGCACTCATTCATTTCCCGACTGTCACACAGATACTCACACACACACCAGCACATTAGCTGGCGCACACACACACACACACACATGCACGCAGACAGTGCACTTTCATTCATTAAAACCCATTTGGGGGGCGGCGAGGACAAGGAGGGGGCGTGGCGCCTTGTGCGGCTGCCAAAAAGGCCAACTCCTTTGGCACTCAATGGGCAAACTCTCGGAAAATTGTCGGAAAAACTGTTTGCCTCTTAAACTGCAGAAAACAGTCTAGTGTAAACAACGATTATTATTTAAGCCATTTAACGGGGAAGCGAATGGAAAAGATACGGCTATGAAATATAGATAAATGCTAGAATAAAATACTAAGTCTTAGTACCATGAAAATTAAATACTAAGTATTTCTTAGAAAATAGTGGTTATATTTAAGAATGTTTATATTAACTGTACTGCCTAAGTTATTTTCAAAAATTTAATTTGAATAAATTTTTGGCAGAGAAAAATATGCAAAGAGCATATATTATGAGAAGCATCTTTAAGATTAATAAAATAAAAGTATGCTTATATTGTCTTAATAATTTTCTTTTTTTTTAGTGTGAACTTATTTTTTTGTAATATGGTATTTTAGTATTTAAGTTAGGGTCTCTAAAAATATATATATAAGAATGTTTATATTAACTCTACTGCTGAAGTTATTTTTTTAAAAATTATTATAAAAGTTATATTTTGGCACAGAAAAATAGGAAAAGACCTTATTTTATGAGAAGCATTTTTAAGATTAATAAAAAAAGTATATTTATAAACAATTCCATTTCTTTTTTGTAATATGCTTTTTAGTATTTATTGTAAGAAAAACATTTGTTTTGAAGTACTGGCCCTAAAAATCTTTAAGAGAAATACTAAAAGTTAGAATATAATGCCTACAAAATGTTATTTTTTGTGTGAACTTAGCTTTTAAAGCCTCTGTATTGAAGTTTTGGCTTAAGAAATTTCTACAGTATTCCCAAGAACCCATAATTTGGCATTAAAATCCATTGTTTTTTATGGGGGTTGACATTAGATAATGCTGTTAGCATGTATATTTTTTATAACATTAACATATAACATTATATTAAAATTTGTTATATAATATAATCATGATTTTGCCAACTTTAAGAGCACTTTGAATACTATAATTTGTAATAAAAATATTTTAGATATTTTTTTTTTGAGAGTTAAGGCCTTGTTTTTTTGGGTGTGTGAACTTGGCACCCACTTTCACATGCAACAAGTAAGAGTTGCCCGCGATGCCTTATAAAATATATATAGATATTTTCCCCAGATAAGATATTTCAAGTGAGATATATATATACAGACCGCTGCGGCTGCGATTGCTGCTGCTGCTGGCGCTGCTGCTCGACGGCTGCCGACGGCCACTGCGCAGCGGAGCGGGGACGCAGGCGGTACCGCCGCTGCCGCTGCCGCCGCCGCCGCCGCTGCCTGCGCCGCTGCCGCTGCCGCCGACGACATCGACGTACTCGGCCACGTCGCTGCTGTTGTTTGTTGTTTACTCGGATTTATTCGGCGGATGCGGTTCGATGCGATGGTACAACAATCAAAAGTGTTCGCACGCCGACACACTCACACACATGCACAGGCAAAAAAAATTCTAGGCAGGATATGAAAAATATACACACACACACACACGCAGTCAGCCAACGCTCACGCACACACTCGCAGCCACTTATGCGCAATGGCGATAACGATAGTTCGCCAAAAATCGTAGCATAGTTTTCCGCGCCTCTGGGTCCTTCTGGGCTCTTCCGCTCCTCTCGTATTTACTTTCTACGTATGCTTTCTTCTATTTTTTTTTTTGAATTATTTTTATTTGTTTCGCCGGCTGCTTGTTTTTTTTTGGTACGACTGGCTGCTGCGGTGCTTGTGGCACGTCTGCGACTTCATCACCAACTGAATGGCACTTGCCGAGTTGAAAGGACATGAAGTGAGTGCCGAGTGGACAGGTCCTGGCCAGCGAACAGCTGACGTGGCGCCAAACAGCTGAGCGCAGCTTTCACCCCAACAACCATGGGAAAATGGGAAAAGCTTCTGAGCTTCACAGGATATATGAAGCTTGGGGAAAGCTCTGCATCCAGTTGGCAGGACCCTCGAATGCGGGAAAAGTTCAAAAAACCTTAGCCAAAGGACTCACCTGTCTGGGTGCTGGAGTCGAAAAATGTACTGGTCGTCTCCACGGTCATCGTGCCGATGGTTCCATCGATTATCTGCGCCGAGGAGTCACGTCTGCCGCGATACCTATAAACGGATTAAAGTATCATTTTATTATTATTGGTGTACAAGTTATATTCATCATTAAAAGTTCATTTTATAATGCAATTTGCTTCTTGCGTGCTTAATCTTTTATAATGTTCCACTCTTTTTGAAAATAGCGCTTACAAATCGAACGATTTTGCATTTTTAAGAAGGAACTTTCTAGTTGAATGGTAACTGGTTTGTATGCTCTATTTATTTGGATCCTGATACATATTTGACAAAAAGGGTATACTTTTGGGATTTGTGGGTTACCAGTAATAGAAGGCATAAATAACTTATGAAACTTCCTTCAAGAACAGGAAAAGCTTTTTAATTTTCTTGTTTATAGTATAGGTATACGTAAGTATAATTTTTATCTATTTTAAAATTCTCTTTAATCCAAAAATAGAGAAAAAAGCAAGATGGCGTCTAAAATTACTCTGGATAAGAGCGAAGTAGTAATATTCCAAACTCTCCGAAATGGATAAAGAGAGCAAAACCCAAGATGGCGAACATATCAACGGGACACGCCCCGTATCTTGATAGGATTCATACTGAATTTCACAAAAAAAACATCATATCTGATATAATTTTAATGAATTCAATTCATGATATAATTTTCATGAATTCAATATCAATTCGATTTATCGGTGTCCATTCATCAAAATAATCATAATATCTGATAAAATAACTTAGTATCAATTATATCTATCAGTATCAATTTATTAAAATGATCTTCATATATGATGATATAATTATGATGAATTCAGTTTCTGATATAATTTTTATAAATTCTATATCAATCAACATCGGTATCAATTTATCAAAATAATCATAATATCTGATGATATAATTTAGTATCAATTCTATCTATCAGTATCAATTTATTAAAATGGTCTTCATATCTGATGATTTTATGACTGATGATATAATGTTGATGAAATTCTGTATCAATTATATCATTTTTTAGTCCAGATAGTCCAGATTGGATTTTCCTAGGATAATCCCCTATTATTTTTCGTTTCTTAGTACTATGTGGCTTACTAATTTTGATTATCTAAGCTAGTTATCACTCACCGACAGACGTCGTCGCTCTGGGAGCTCTGCCGCCGGAAGTTCCTGCAGCGGATCATCTCCTCGGTGGTCGACTGTCGCCGGAATCCCCGGGCGATAAGGATCTCCTCGGTGGTGGACTGCCTCCGGATCGCTGGCCGTTGGTTCTGCTCGACGGTGGTCTGCGTCTGTGGCCGCGAGCTGGGACTGTGATCCCGCGAGGAGCAGCAGCTGTTCGAGTCCGGCGACCTTGGTGACCTGGCCGCCGAGCTGCTCTGCCGGCGCAGCGTATGCCGTCTCGGACTGCCGTCCCGCTCATGGGATCGATCCGGTGACAGGTGGGTCCTCGAATCCCGGCGACCGCCGCGTGAGGCGCTATCCGGCGACAAGGAGTCTCGCCGCGAAGTCCTCCGCTCACCACAGTCATCCGGCGGATCGGGACTGAGGGCGGGCTGGGAGCCACGCCTACTGCCGCCCGGCAGGCAGCCCTCGTCGAAGGCGGTCGCCTGTCGCTGCAGCCGCTGGAGGCGTGGCGCCCGTTCCGGACTGACGCCCGCCTTGGAGTCACGGCGATTCACACGGCCGCACTGCGTCTGCGAATCGCGGCGACCCTTCGGCGCTGTCGGACTCGTCGCCGGCGGCGTCACGGAGCTGGTGATGATCGTCGGCGGCGGCAGGGCCTGGCAGGCGGAGTCCACCTGCTGGTGGGCCAGGTGGTGAGTGCTCGAGTGCGTCGATATCAGGGGCATGGAGTGGTCCGAGCAGGAGCCGGCGGAACTGGTGGACGGGCGCTGCTCCTGCCGGAAATTGGGGAACTCCGGCGCGGCCAGCGAGTCGCGCTTCTTGGCCATCTGGTATTTGCCCGGAGGCGGGGGCGTGGTCACCCGCCCGGCCACGTTGCTATCGCGCCGACTGCCGGACAGGTAGCTCTCACCGGATCCGCGCCGGGAAGCCTGGTGGTTTCGGTGGTTCGTTGGTTGGTGGAGGCCAGGAGGTGCGGTGGTTTGGTGTGGAGTGGAGTGGTTGGGAAGAGAGAGAGAACAGCGCCACGGGTTAGGGGTCGAGGTGGTGGTCAAGGTGGAGTCAAAGGTTCGGGGCCATTCCCACTGGGTCGTCTAGCAAATGCTCTCGACTTGAGACCAATTTTAAAGGTGTATTATTCTATATTTTACAACATTTCATAAGCTAGATTTTAGTATTATCTGAGTACATTTTAACCTTTATAAAATATATCTCAAAAATTATATAAAATATTTTAATTGCTTTGAAAAAAGTATTAACAAAGGAATTTTAAAATAGTCAATAAACTCTTAAATATTTAGCAATGTATTTTAAAATATTTAATTAGCTTTTAAATATTTATCAAAGAATTTAGAAAAATGCAGTTATAATAGGTATTGCTTTTTGAATTTGAAAATGTAAGCCTGTAAAGTATAAATGTATATATTAAAGAATTTTAAAATATTTATTTAGCTTTTAAATATTTAAAACAGAATTTAAATACATTTATTCAATTAGCTATGGAGTATTATAAATTGAAAATATTCAATTACATTTAAAATATTTTTCCAAGAATTTAAAAGTATTCAATGGTTCCAAAACCTTTCTGACCAAAAATCCAATATATTTATTTAACTAGCAGATATTTTTCAACAAGTAAAAAAAAATTTTTTTTTTAAATTCACAGAATAACTTTCAACCAATACTATTTAATTTTGAAGTTATTCTTTAAATATTTAGGGCTTGTATTTTAATTTTTGTAGTTTAAAAATATTTTATAAATATTAAAACTATAATAAATCCTCCAAATTGTGTTTTAATACTTCTCAAAAGGAATCTAACAATTTGTATGTCATATACATGAAATTTGAATATCTTTGAGCTTTACGAAGATCAAAAACACAGTTAAGAGGTTACTAAATGATTTTCCTATATCTATAATTTCTTTTATTTATTATTATATTATTATTATATATTGATTCTAGAGTGGAAACTGTTCTTCCGATCGAGAGTGTTTGCCTGCGACCCCCAAAAGCTTTGCAACTCATAGGGGTGTATAGATCCTTTTGGGATCTCTGGTGACCCATATAGACCTATATATATTTAATAGCCCCCTATATACTCACGCTTTTAGAGCACTCGACGACGACGGGCACGGCGACGCAGCTGCTGGGCTGCTCCTCAACTGCCCCGCTCTCGCGGCGATTCCAGTGGCGCACGAACTCGGCGGTATTGGAGTCCCGGCGCGACCGCATGCTCCGGATGCCCGAGTCCGCGGAGGACTCCCGCCGCTTGCGGGGCGCCATGTAGGTGGTGCAGCCGCCTCCGCCCGAGCCCCCACCCCCTCCCGCCCCCGTGCTGGCGTCCGTGGTGGTGGAGGTGCGCCAGGGGAGGCTGCGGGCCAGGTCCGCCAGCGTCTCGCGGCGGTTCAGCTGGGCCTTGGAGCGGGACGCCTGCTGCTGCTGCTGCTGCTGGTGGTGCTGGTGCTGCTGCGTCTTGGTGCCGCCGCTCCACTCGCGCAGGATGTCCGTCAGCTGGGCCAGCGAGCTGCGCCGGCGGCGCTGCAGGCCCGGCGGCGGCGACGTGCTCGGCGGGGTGGTGATCTGCGCCGCCGAGTCCCGCCGCCCGCCCAGCCGCTGCCGGATGGTCGACTCCTCCAGCTGGAAGCGGGACAAGATGGTATAACTTTCATATATAAAATACTAAAAAGGTAGGTTCCTTATATTTTTGTAACAATTTTCAGAGATAACACATTTAAAACAGAGGAGAAGGTTTCAGACATCAGTACTCAAATCTACATGAAAACCTGATAGCCTTAATATTACATGTTATATATGAAAACCGGTTAGACTTAATATTATACAATAGATCTAATTTTCTAAAATAAAAATTTAAAAAAATCATTTTAAAATATATTTTTAGTGACCTTATTCAAACCGTTCTTTGAAGCAAAGGCAAGATAATTTAGAAAAAGTTTAATTTGATAATTTATTGAGGGCAAACATTTTCAAATTTATATAATTCTTGTATTCTTTTTACCAGTAAAGTGGAATTTAAGCTTTGAAAAATATGAACAACATTTTTTAGAGGTATCTAAAATTTTGTATTCAACAGCCTTCATACACTTACAAAAAACATTGTGATTCCAAATATTTCATATTCGATTTAAATATGTTAAGCCATTGTTTTTTTTTCGTTGCCGTTTTTATTAATTTAAAAAGTGGAAATAATAATTTTAAGAATTATAGTTTATTTAAAACTATAATTTTATATGTTCAGCTTTTTCTAAAGGTTTTTTTTGATTTAGGTAAGTCTTTTACAAATGCCAAGATAATTTTCTTCACGGAAAGAGGGACATTTCAGGAATTTTTTCATAAACTGACAAAAAACCTGGTAATTCCAAATATTTTATATTCAATTTAAATGTGTTTCAACAGTGATTTTTATCCTTTGTGTTTTTTTACTTTGAAATGTGGAGTTATTACTTTATGAATTATAGTTTATTTAAAGATTTAAAACCTATATTTTAAAATTTTGATTTCTTATGTGAAGCTAATTTTTTTATTGACTTACAATGTTTAAAGTATATAAAACCAAGATCATAATCAAGTTAAGTCATGTATGTTTTGTATTAAATATTCCGTTGTTGTAGTAAATTCAAATATTTAATTGAATTCAATATGTTTTCTTACATTTTTTATTAAAAAGAAACAAAACCATAAATTTAAAATAAAAGTATCTTTGGCTCGTTTTAAGTATATATTATTTTTTTTGGAGTAAGCTCAAATGTATTTTGCTTTAAAGCAACACATTTCATAAGGTTTTCTTTATACTTCTCTATAGCACTTTGAAAACTCCCACTTAAAAGCATTTTCGGTGACCTTCGATGGGCAGGAGGGGTCTACGATTTGTTGCACCATTTTTCAAAGGCCCCCACAAATAGCCGGTTACTTATAACTATTTTTAGTTTTCACATGATTGTTTTAAGCACTCTTGGGTATTTTAAAATATATATACATATATTTATAATATTTTGATAAATTTTTGATATTTTTAAGGACTGATAGGACCCACCTGTTCGCGCACAAGATCGTCCCAGCCGTTGCCGCCCTGCCACACCAAGCCCACTTGGTGCGACATGATGGGCAGGTTGCACACGAAGCAAATGGCCGTCATCGTCCTGGAAAATTGTAAAAAACTGGTTAGTAAATTCTAGAAAAATCCCTATGGGTAACATAATATCTTAAAGAAGGCATGCAGTTCAAAAAGAAGTGAGGAAAATAGGAAAATTGAAGGATGGACAGAGTCATGCGAAGAAGAATGGCTGAATGGCAGGTGTTATTTTTGGATCGGCGTTTAGCTGGCTGGAAAAGCTCTTTTGCAAGGAAGACGAGAGCTTTTGCATGCGAAAGCCCAAGGCTCAAAGTTTGGTGAAAGCTGTGTGTGTGTGGCATGCGGTGAAAGTTTCGAGGATATATGAATAAGGATGTGAAAGCTTCAAGGTGAGAGTCCTGACTGTGAAAGTTTCATTTGTTTTCAGTTTTTGCGTGCAGTGTCTTAGAGGAAAGCGTAGAGTAGAGGAAAGCTTGACTTAGTTAGTGGTTTTTAGGTTTGAAAAGTGAAAGCGCATCCGCTGATTTTTGAGGTCAGGTGGCGTTGCTAACTTTTTGCGTATGACCACGCAGGTGCTGCTGCAGGGCTGATCCATGGACCGGTAATGCCGCAGTTTTGACATGGCGCATGTTCGATCCTCGGAAGTGAGCGGTATCGGTCTAGTTATAGGTATCCTTCGGCTCCTGCCGCCCCAGCCTTCTAAATCCTCCTTTTTCTGCGATTCGATGCGGTTATAATGCGTTTTCGGGAGTTTCGTTTATTCGGTTTTTCGGTTTTCGGCTAGCCGAAAGTGCGGTGATTAGGTCTGTGTTTTTGGTTTTGATTAGTGGGGCTTTTGGGAGGGGGGTTCTGATTGGTTTGCTACACACACAGAGACACAGAGATACACTGGAAAAAAATCGAAGAAAATAGTTGTTGGTGGTTTAAAACGCTTTGGATGGGGCTCATATATCGAATGGTTGGCCAATCTCAATTTACAAAAGGATTTACTAAATGGTTCGAACTACAGGTTAAGTAGGGGGTATAACAATATTCTATTAAATACTTAATGTTTTCAATAATTATTTGATATACTTAGGTAAAAACAAAAAAAGTAATCATAACAAAATAAGTAAATATAAAATAAATAAAGAAATTGTATAAGTGTTTGGGGGACGTTTGTATGGATTTCATTTAAATTTGTTAGTTATTTTTGTAAGGCATATATAAACATTTCCCTTCCCATTTCAACTCCTTTTTTGCACATTTTAATTGGCTAAATCCTTTATACGCAAATTGCCCTAAGAAACTTGTTAAGAAATCAATACATATTTGTATTTATTTCTTCAGAAATATAAGAGGGACCAAAGTACAATGCTTCATTTCTCAAAAGGTTGCCACAATTTAAGTTGATACTTATAACTGAGAATATAAGTAGAAACCTCTTGTTGCCTTGTTAATAATGCACAAATAATAAAATTGATTTTTTTGACCAGTCTTGGTATTTTGCATACTGAAAGAAAATGCTTTGAAAATGTAGAAATATTTTTGGGAAAATTTAATTAAGATCTCATTTTACTAAATATATACTTCCTTAAGTTAAAAATATGATTAAAATATTTTTCAAAAAATAATTAACTTCCTTAAGGTTAAAATGTGACTTAAATATTTGTGAATACATTTTTAGTTTAATTCAGAAATTGCGACTGAGGTATGATATATTTTATCCATATATATAAAGGTATCTACCCCAAGCTAAGAATCCATGTATCATAATCAATCGTGAAGTCAAAAAAATGTTAAATATTAATATTTTTTAAGGTACGTTTTTAAAGAAAGTTTTTGTTATAAGCAATGCCTGTCAAGCATTTCTGTTTCAGCTGTGACTTTCTTTTTGTTTGTTGATGGATGATGTGGTTGAGTTCTGCCTGCACAGTTTCTGGCCAACAGATGGCGGCACTTGGGCCAGATGCCCAATGGAAATCGTCTACCCAGAATTCCAGATGAGTTAATGCTCGGGGCAATCAAAATGGAGAGTATCAACTTATTTGGCCGCAAGTTTATGGCCATAAACTTAATAACTGCCAGACGGCAGGACCTATGTACACCCCCCACTTTTCACCACAAGGGTGTTTCAATGTGTCTATATACATATGTGTGTGTGTGTTTAAGGACACCGGAAGTTGTCGAGTGTGTGGCAGGTTCATAAAAGTCCGAGCTCAAGTTCCCCCAGCCAGTCAATGCAACACTTGGCCAAAGTAGTTCCAGGCACCAAAGTTTCCCCACTTTTTTTTTTCTCCTGCTCTGTGGGAATTGTGAAATGCCCGGGGGGGAAAGCAATTTTGAACCCAATAAGTGGACACATTTCGATTGAAGCCCTGCAATTTGTACGTTTTTGAGTGGCAGGATGATGTTTCATTTTTCGCATTTTCCAGGCACTTGTAATTAAGCTTTTTATTGGGAATGCCTTAAGCTGAAATTCTTTTAGCTTCTTTTTAATTCGGAGTTATCCTTTGTCCAGTTTTTACTTTTGCAGGTATTTTTTAGTCATTTAAAGATTCATAGAGAATTGGTTGTCCTTACAGGAATTTAAAACGACTGTTTGTAAGCTTTGAATAATAAAAAACTACCAAACAATGACAGCTTGAAGTGCTTTTAGCTAAGCTCTATGGTCATTTTATTCATTTAAAATTTCAAAGAAAATTGGTTGGACTTTAAAAGAATTTTGAATGCTTGTTTTTAGAATATAAGTAAATAATAGTTAAGTTTCTTGTTTGAATGCCTTTTATATTTTGAGTTTTAGTTTGTCTAGCTATTGCTGAACTTAATTTTAAAATTTTAAAGAGAATTCACACGAGTCTCTATTGATTTAAGTTTATTTATGGCTAATTGAAAATTGTTGGAAAATTAAAAGAATTTGATATGCTTGAATGCCTTTTACATTTTTGAGTTTTAGTTTGTCTAGCAATACTGAATTTCTGAATTATTGTTTTTATTGCTAAAGATTAAAGATTCTTTAGTAATGATTTAAAATTTTAAAGAGAATTCATATGAGTGCCTATCTATTTAGGTTTATTTATGGCTAATATTTTCTTATTTATTATTTATTTTGAGTATTTTTTCTAGTGCACTTTGCCAGCATTGTTGGCTTCTGGATTTTTGAACTTGATAAAAGTTTGGGTCAGGGCTTAATCAATTTCAGGTGCACAATGGCAGCCGGCAATCTGCAGGATGCTCCAGCATGACTTTATCCTCGTCATCTGGAGGATCCCCAGGAGGAGGATTCGAGATGGAGGATGGTGAAATGGAGAAATGCCACCTGGCAGGAAGCTCAAGTGGGCGACCGGTTGATTGACAGCTGTCAATTTGCGTTGCCTTGCCTCTGAAGTGTGTGCCACGAACAATTTTCAACTCAATTTTCCCCACTTTTTTTCCCCGTATGTCCTTCGGTCCGGTTTGTGGCTAAGCCGGAGCAACTGTCGAGGTCACGGGGAAAAGCGGAAAAGCGCAGGAGTGGCTATTGGGAGGCTGCATTTGTTTCACCTCCGATTACGTTTCCAATCAGCCCAATCGCCAATCGCCAGGCACCGGACTAAAAACACGTCCCAACACCTGCCAGCCACTTTGGCTCTTTGTGCAGACACACTCCTCTAACCGAATGCAATTTTCTGCAAACTTAATAAACTTTCGCCGGTGAAAAACTCCTCAAAAAGTTACTCAACACAGAGGGCTAATTAAAAGTTTACTCCAAGGTTCCATATTTAATCCAGAAAAGTAAATGCTGCGACTCTGTGCGTTTCATTTCGCTGATTGACAATGCAAAAATACGAGTGGCTCAAAACTAAGCAAATTCGTTTGATATACGGAAAAGAAAAAGAGTATTTTTGACTAAAATCTGAATTTAATTTTACCGACATAAAAAATGCGGTTTTTGGCTGTTGTAGTAAAAATAAATGTCAGAATGAGGAATGGTATACTTCGTCAGGCTCGAATTTTAATTTGCAAGCCATTGGTATTCGAAATTAAAAGTTTTTCATTTTGCAATTTTTTGCAAAAAAAAAATGATTATAAAAAATGCGAAAATGTGTCAAAAAATAAATGTTCCTTAAAGTGGTTGGGATCGATAGAATTTTAGCTGTACGCCTTGATTTGGTTAAACTACGGCTGAAAAACCACAAAAAAAAGAGTATATTGACCAAAATCTGATTCCCAAAAAAACCTGATGCACCCCCTTATAAAAAATGAGAAAATGGGTCAAAAATTAAATGTTCCTTAAAGTGATGGGGATCGATAGCATTTTTAGCAAGCTGCTCAGAACAGTAGGTCTTTTAGCTGTACGCCTTGATTTGGCTAAACTACGGCTGAAAAACCACAAAAAAACTAGTATTTTTGACAAAATCGGATTCCCAAAAATAACTGATGCACCCCCTTATAAAAAATGAGAAAATGGGTCAAAAATTAAATGTTCCTTAAAGTGCTATAGATCGATAGCATTTTTAGCAAGCTGCTCAGAACAGTAGGTATTTTAGCTGTACGCCTTGATTTGGCTAAACTACGGCTGAAAAACCACCAAAAAATGAGTATTTTTGACCAAAATCTGATTCCCAAAAATAACTGATGCACCCCCTTATAAAAAATGAGAAAATGGGTCAAAAATTAAATGTTCCTTAAAGTGATATAGATCGATAGCATTTTTAGCAAGCTGCTCAGAACAGTAGGTCTTTTAGCTGTACGCCTTGATTTGGCTAAACTACGGCTGAAAAACCACCAAAAAATGAGTATTTTTGACCAAAATCTGATTCCCAAAAATAACTGATGCACCCCCTTATAAAAAATGAGAAAATGGGTCAAAAAATAAATTTCCCAGGAAGTGATGAGGATCGATAGCATTTTTAGCAAGCTGCTCAGAACAGTAGGTCTTTTAGCTGTACGCCTTGATTTGGCTAAACTACGGCTGAAAAACCACCAAAAAATGAGTATTTTTGACCAAAATCTGATTCCCAAAAATAACTGATGCACCCCCTTATAAAAAATGAGAAAATGGGTCAAAAAATAAATTTCCCAGGAAGTGATGAGGATCGATAGCATTTTTAGCAAGCTGCTCAGAACAGTAGGTCTTTTAGCTGTACGCCTTGATTTGGCTAAACTACGGCTGAAAAACCACCAAAAAATTAGTATTTTTGACCAAAATCTTATTCCCAAAAATAACTGATGCACCCCCTTATAAAAAATGAGAAAATGGGTGAAAAATTAAATGTTCCTTAAAGTGATGGGGATCGATAGCATTTTTAGCAAGCTGCTCAGAACAGTAGGTCTTTTAGCTGTACGCCTTGATTTGGCTAAACTACGACTGAAAAACCACTAAAAAATGACTATTTTTGACCAAAATCGGATTCCCAAAAATAACTGATGCACCCCCTTATAAAAACTGAGAAAATGGGTCAAAAACTAAATGTTCCTTAAAGTGATATAGATCGATAGCATTTTTAGCAAGCTGCTCAGAACAGTAGGTATTTTAGCTGTACGCCTTGATTTGGCTAAACTACGGCTGAAAAACCACCAAAAAATGAGTATTTTTGACCAAAATCTGATTCCCAAAAATAACTGATGCACCCCCTTATAAAAAATGAGAAAATGGGTCAAAAATTAAATGTTCCTTAAAGTGATATAGATCGATAGCATTTTTAGCAAGCTGCTCAGAACAGTAGGTCTTTTAGCTGTACGCCTTGATTTGGCTAAACTACGGCTGAAAAACCACCAAAAAATGAGTATTTTTGACCAAAATCTGATTCCCAAAAATAACTGATGCACCCCCTTATAAAAAATGAGAAAATGGGTCAAAAATTAAATGTTCCTTAAAGTGATATAGATCGATAGCATTTTTAGCAAGCTGCTCAAAAAAGTCGGTCTTTTAGCTGTACGCCTTGATTTGGCTAAACTACGGCTGAAAAACCACAAAAAAATGAGTATTTTTGACCAAAATCTGAATCTCAAAAAAAAACTGATGCACCCCCTTATAAAAAATGAGAAAATGGGTCAAAAAATAAATATTCCTTAAAGTGATAGAAATCGATAGCATTTTTAGCAAGCTGCTCAAAACAGTAGGTCTTTTAGCTGTACGCCTTGATTTGGCTAAACTACGACTGAAAAACCACCAAAAAATGAGTATTTTTGACCAAAATCTGAATCACAAAAAAAACTGATGCACCATCTTATAAAAAATGAGCAAATGGGTCAAAAAATAAATATTCCTTAAAGTGATAGAAATCGATAGCATTTTTAGCAAGCTGCTCAAAACAGTAGGTCTTTTAGCTGTTCGCCCTTGATTTGGCTAAACTACGGCTGAAAAACCACAAAAAAATGAGTATTTTTGACCAAAATCTGATTCCCAAAATTAACTGATGCACCCCCTTATAAAAAGTGAGAAAATAGGTCAAAAAATAAATGTTCCTTAAAGTGAGTGGGATCGATAGCATTTTTAGCAAGCTGCTCAAAACAGTCGGTCTTTTAGCTGTTCGCCTTGATTTGGCTAAACTACGGCTGAAAAACCACCAAAAAATGAGTATTTTTGACCAAAATCTGAATCACAAAAATAACTGATGCACCCCCTTATAAAAAATGAGAAAATGGGTCAAAAAATAAATGTTCCATAAAGTGATAGGGATCGATAGCATTTTTAGCAAGCTGCTCAGAACAGTAGGTCTTTTAGCTGTACGCCTTGATTTGGCTAAACTACGACTGAAAAACCACTAAAAAATTACTGTTTTTGACCAAAATCTGAATCCTAAAAATAAGTGATGCACCCCCCTACAAAAAATGCGAAAATGGGTCAAAATATAAATTTTCCTTAAAGTGAGTGGGATCGATAGCATTTTTAGCAAGCTGCTCAAAACAGTAGGTCTTTTAGCTGTACGCCTTGATTTGGCTAAACTACGATTGAAAAACCACAAAAAAACTAGTATTTTTGACAAAATCGGATTCCCAAAAATAACTGATGCACCCCCTTATAAAAAATGAGAAAATGGGTCAAAAATTAAATGTTCCTTAAAGTGCTATAGATCGATAGCATTTTTAGCAAGCTGCTCAGAACAGTAGGTCTTTTAGCTATACGCCTTGATTTGGCTAAACTACGGCTGAAAAACCACCAAAAAATGAGTATTTTTGACCAAAATCTGATTCCCAAAAATAACTGATGCACCCCCTTATAAAAAATGAGAAAATGGGTCAAAAAATAAATTTCCCAGGAAGTGATGAGGATCGATAGCATTTTTAGCAAGCTGCTCAGAACAGTAGGTCTTTTAGCTGTACGCCTTGATTTGGCTAAACTACGGCTGAAAAACCACCAAAAAATGAGTATTTTTGACCAAAATCTGAATCACAAAAATAACTGATGCATGATAATGATACAAAATGAGAAAATGGGTCAAAAAATAAATGTTCCATAAAGTGATAGGGATCGATAGCATTTTTAGCAAGCTGCTCAGAACAGTAGGTCTTTTAGCTGTACGCCTTGATTTGGCTAAACTACGACTGAGAAACCACTAAAAAATTACTGTTTTTGACCAAAATCTGAATCCTAAAAATAAGTGATGCACCCCCCTACAAAAAATGCGAAAATGGGTCAAAATATAAATGTTCCTTAAAGTGAGTGGGATCGATAGCATTTTTAGCAAGCTGCTCAGAACAGTAGGTCTTTTAGCTGTACGCCTTGATTTGGCTAAACTACGATTGAAAAACCACTAAAAAATGAGAATTTTTGACCAAAATCTGATAAGAACACTTAAATATGCTTGCATAAATGTGGAAATAATTTTGCAATGTTAAAAAATAAATAAGAAAATGAGCATGAAATTTTTTTATATTTTCTTATCAAGGGTATTTTTGAATATGCACTAGTTGTTATACGAAAATACATTGCACTGTTTCCATTTGATTGAATTCGAAAGTCTTTTTAATTTAAGAACTTTGAAAAATACCCATATTAATGTGGAAATAATATTTTTTTTTCTAATCTTTTTTCTTATAATGAATCTCATTAAGCGTGAACTATTTTGTTTTAAAAAACATATTCCACTGTATTCTCAGTCCCAGATATATGTATACCCCGCTTGGAAGCTGGGCAACTTCTGGGGATTTGATGAACCAAATCCCCTGACTCCATTAATCTGTATTATATTTGAGAACTCATTTATCTCCCCTCCTGCGAAAGGGTCCCCTTTCCTTTTTCCCTTCCCCGAGATCCACTTTGTACCACCGCTAAATGAAACAATTTAGTTAAATGGTGAACATTTTACGTTTTGCCATGGCTTGCGGTTCCATTCAGTTGTTATTATTTCCTTTTTATTTTTTATTTTTACTTTCACTTTTTCTGTAAATTGTTGTCCTGGCAATAAAATGCAGTTCCTAGGAATGGAGAGCAAAAAAAGAAAGGGCGAGCATTTTAGACGTTTGGCACCTGGCGGACATTGGCCGTCTTTCTTTTGATTCCCCGTCTTCTAAGTGACTTTTCGTGTCCCGTCGGTGGGAATGGTATTTTTGGGTGGCTCTTGGTTCCTTGGGGTGCTGCCGTCTGCTATTTAGTTAATTTTAGAGCGTCTGTCGTCCAGCCCCCTTGAAATATTACGTGGGTCCTCTGCTGGCAGTTTCCTTTTGATGTAATTGCGAGGCGGTCCTGGTTCTCCTTGTCCGGCATTTTAACCTGGGGATGGGTAATGCCCCAGTTCCTCACAAGGACCTTCAGGTGAGGGGACAACTGGGTGCGGCTATTCATTGATTAACTGCCAGGACTCACTGGAGACACGTGAAAAGTGGGAAAGCTCTAGCCTGACGGCTCTCGAGGCCATTTTCATTTAACATTTTCATTTTCGTCTTCGTTTAAGGTCTTATTTATTTTTTTTTTTTCAAATTTTTGTCGCATTTTTTCGGCCGTTGTTGCTGTCATCTTGGGTTTCGTTTTTGGCATTCAAAGTTGGAATACCTGAAAATGCTTGGTAAATTAGATCAAAGGACCAGAAAGGACGTGTAGGCATTTACCACCCTAGCCTGTAAAGTTGTGTATATAAACAGTGGAGGCTCTGTTGTGCGACGTTTTGGAATTTTTAATGGGTACTCTGAAATTTTTAAAACATTTCTTTTTTGGAAATATTTAAATTTGAAATTTAAGGAAAAAGCTTTAAGGAAAATATTGTTTTTATCTTTTATAATTTATGCAAATTTTGGTACAAGTATTTACTTTACTTGTTTTTAATAATTTATATTTATAAAGGAAAATATTGTTATCTCGTTAATAATAGAGATGCAATTTATGCCAAGATTAGTATAGGTACTTACTATACTTATTTTCAAAAAGTTATATTTTTAAAGAATATTATTGCTTTTACTGTTAATAATAGAGAAACAATTTATGCAAACAATAGTATAGGTTTTTACTTTACTTATTTTCTAAAAGCTATATTTATAAAGACAGTCTTAATTCTTAGGGTAAAATTGATTATATATTTATTTTTGGTGATGTAAACTCAAATAATTTTCTCTGTTTTCACTACCGAGAGTTCACTGTATAAATATATATACGCAGTAAGTACTTGGAAAGTAGGATTAAGTAATTTGCGCGTGCCACTTTCAATTTCTTGCAGGAAACGTTTGGGGAAAGTTGGAAAAACGCTTTTCCTCCTTCTTTGGCTTTGCTCTTGCCTTTTCCCGCTTCCTTTCCCCTTTCATTTCCCCCCTTCCCCCCCACGCTTTTTCCATTTTCTGGCTGCCTTTGTAAAAGGCTTTTCGGCTTAGAAGCCCGGCCAGGCATTTGAATAAATAAATAATTAAAGTGAGTTTTATAGGGGCCACTGGCACATATATCATTTGCGATATTGAACCGTAACTGACCTGTGTGTGTATGTGTAATATATATAAAACTAACACTATAGTACTCGCACTCACACTTTGACACATTAACACACCGACTCGTGCTGAGCATAATTTCCGCTGACAAAGTTGATAAAAAGTTGTAGCATACTTTTCTGGCGACCGCGGCGACCATTATGCAAATCGGGTGAAAAGGCGCTGGCAAAAACACTTAAGCCGTTTTGTCCAACTGGCTAACACACACAGAGACACACACACAACGGCGCACACCAAGGGGCATTGTTGCTGGAAAATCTAATTTCCTTGGCAGGCGCCATGCTGCGCTTTCCTGGCGCTGACAACCCCTTTTCCCCCCAGTTTTCACAGTTTTCCCCCCGATTTTCCACCCAGTTTTCCACCCGCTACTGCTGTCTATACATGCATAATTCAAATGGACTGCTCGGCCCTGGTTGGGATCCAATGAGGATGGTGATGAAGATGATGACGATGATGCGGATGATGATGGGCCATGCATATTTGATGGAATCATCTCGGGATGACTTACGGCCCAACCAACTGTGGGCAAGTTTCGGATCAGGACCTCGTCATTTTTATTTATTTAAGCCAGGTCAGGCAGGCAGCACTCCTTTCCTACTAAAACAACAATCTATATAACTATACATATCCCAGGATTTTTATATTTACGTCTATGTACTAGAAACCATCATTTACTTTTGACAATCCATACTTTGATCAAAATTTTGGTGTATTTTATCTGGGATTTGTCAACTTTCTGCTATGAATTGTATGAAAATGTATAAATTATATTTGCTTATAATAGTTATTTTTAAATATAGATTCTTATAAATAACAATTTTGTCAAGTAAAGTTGATTGAAATACTATATATTTTAGTTTTGATTATAGATATTTATTTAAATACTATATCTTTTATTTGTCAGCTTACTTTTATTAAATCTATTTGAATTTATAAGTAATATTTTGTAATATTATTATAACTGGGAACAGCTAAAGTTAGTCTAAACACTTTCTCTTCTGGTTTCCTCTATATAAGATAGTAAAAACAATTAAGTTCAACGTAGGAGACTTAAAATATCAAACAAGATACTTATTTAAAAAAGTTGCTCATCCTAAAAAAAAGAGTTAATCAAACAATGTTGAGGTTTAATAAGCCAACTTTATACTGTTGCTTTGTATTTCGTTTTTTGTGGTTATTTTGCTGTGGGGTAAAGCTAACAACTTTCCATCTTAAATGCCAGTCTACACAAGTTGCAAAACATTTTTAGAGGTTTTTTATGATGAAAGTTTTTAGCAAAATTTTCTGGCTAGTTAGTTTTTTTGCGTTGCTACTAGTAAAATTCAATTTTAATATACAAAATGAAGAGCATCTCAAAAGTTGACGCCAAAAATATGTTGATCAATTTTTTTTAACTTTTGTATTCAAAAAATAATGTATCTACTTGTACTTTAAAATTAGAAATTACTTTCAAGCCATTTTAAATATTATTGATTTCCAAAAAAGGTTTTATATTTGCAAACACGGTTTTAAAAAACAGTTTAAAATTTAACGAGTGCCTCCAGAAAAAAGGGAATAGGCTAAACCTGAAATGACTCCTCATCAAGGCCCCTAATTAGGCCCGAAAAAAATGATTTGCAAACACTGACTAGCAAATTCAAACAAAATATTTGCAGCGAACGAAAGTTAATGAGTTCCAGGCGATTAGGCTGAAAGATAACTTTCTGTGGGGGGACCAAAAGAAAAACGAGGGAGTGATTCGGCATTCAGGTTGAATCAATAATTTCGGGGATATAAAATCATGCCGTTGAATTTTTGATAAGGGTTGAGCGTTGGGTCCTTCAAAGGACTTCAACGCTCGACAACCGACTCGAAAAGAAAGCCAGCAATATGAGCAACAGTTATACAATAAGTGGGTGGTGGTTTGGGGGGTATTTTTGGGTGCTTTTTGGGGGGCTTGGGCGGTTTTCGGGTGGCCCAGGGCCGAAAGTTGGCCAGTCAAGTGCTGGCAAAGTGAAAAGCCAACAACATGGCAACAAGGACGATGTCAAAAATAGTGTCTCAACTGGCCAAAAACGAGTCGATGGTTGGGGGTGGCTATGTTTTTTAGGGGCTTCGATGGGGGGTTTAAATGGTTCGGGGGGTTTTTGGGGGTTTTGGATGGTTGGGGGCTCCTCCTTCGAAGAGCTAAACAAGCAGCCAGCGAACGAACCGCATCGTTTGCTCGTTTATTTGCTAACCAGTCTAAAATGAAATTAATTATAGTTACGCACAGTTTCCGTGACCCGCAAGGACTTCCCCCATTTTCCCACCCCCACCCCCTGTTTTTCCACCCCCCAGAGTGTGTGTGTGTGTGCCTCCTGCCTTTGTTTTCAGCTTTCCTCGGTTGGTTTTTTTTTGTGGTTCGGGGAAAGTCCTGCTGAAGACCTGTTTCTGATAAATGGCAAGTCAACTAGTGTACAACGGTTTTTGTGAAAATTACTTTCATGTTTCGACCGCAAATATCCCTAACAATTCTGGCTGTTATGATTCTGCACTTCTTTTGGTCAAAAACATTATTCACAAAAGTGGTTTTTAAGCTGAACTTAATTAGTTATATAAAGGGACTATTATGCTTAACAGTTCAATTATTTTCTTTGAGGAAGTCTTGTTATTATAAATCTAAGAATAATTTATTGAGATCCAAAGTCGAGAAGTCCGCTTACTACAAATTTAGTTACCTTAAATAAAGTGATTCTTTCTTTAAAATAAGAAATAAATTGTTTTTTTGACTTTACTAGCATTTAATCAAGATATAATCTTTTTAAAAAATTACATTAAATAAAAATTCGTTTTAAAATTCTCAACGTATTATAGCCATTAAATTGTTTGATCGACGTTAAAATAAATTTATATGTTATACTAAAAAGCAAATAAAAAGGTTTTAAATTTCGTTTTATCAATCACAGTAAAAAAACCTTTTAAAAAATTAATAACTAAACAGAGAGAAGTATCCAAGAACATTGTTCTTGAATTGAGAACATTCGTTCTTAAAAACAGTGTAAGTTCATTTTGGTATCAATATAAGAACGAAATGGTGAGAAGAGAAAAGTTAAATTGAGTTTACTTAACAAATTTTTGATAAGTATACACTAAGGACTGAACTAATAGATTATTTGTACATACAATGTACTTAAATACCGCCAATTCAACTTGATTCGAGCAAAATAAAAACATTTTCAACTTAAAAATGTCGATCTATTTTTAGGAACATTTTCAACTCAGATGAGAACGTCAGGATTTTCTCTGTGTAGTGCACTGCTTTCATTTTGAGAGAAAAGATACTAATGATGGTCGAAAATTACAGGGTAGCCAAAATGAGGGGCCGCAAGCCGAGCCCGTAGAGTAAACAAATTATGCAGGAGCAACAGAGAAATTTTTGACTAACATTGCCGGGGCAGGCTAAAAATACCCGAGTCAGGGGTCGCCCCCTTTTGACCCTACCTTTCTCCCCTTTTGACCAGCTTTCTTCCCCCCCCCCCCCCCCCCCTTTCTTTTAGCCCCCCTTTCTTTCGGCCAGCTGATGTCTGTCTCTTGGCCTGACCCTGAACTTTTTAATTAATAGGTGCAAGTGCGTGAGCATCGAGAATTGAAAGGGCTCGTTGGACACGCTCTCTTTTACATACACACGCACAGGCACAGGCACAGCACTCACGCACACACACACAATGGCTGTCCAAAATGGCGGAAAAGGGAAACGGAAAGGGGCGGCGAAAAAAGCAGAAGCCGCAACAAAAACAAGCAGGCGAAAGACGAAACTCGTTTTGGCCTTTTGCTGGTTACAAAACGCGCCATAATTTTGAGTTGACTGCACTGAGAGAAAAGTATAATTACTAAGCTGTTGAATTTAACAAAATAATAAAAAAGAATTTGAAAAAAATGCCTACTTTTATTATCATAAACTCAAGAGGGTCAATAAAATTTGATTTTAAATTGCATCAAATTTTTTATTTCTACCTACAAAATTTTTAAGAACTAAGGAACAATATAAAAATAGGATTTGTTAACCCAAGGTTATTTATCAAATTTTAAATATTATTTTACCTAAGCCCCTTATAAGATCATGCTAAAAAATATCTAGTAGGAACTTTAAGTAAATGTATATAATATATAATAGTTATAAATTAAAATAAATAATATATCAATATAATAAAATATAATTCAATTAATTAGGAATACTTAAATATTCCATACTTTAAAAATTACATAATCACCATTTCCGAGAATTTTCCGGCTGTGTGCTCGCCGTGTCCCATTTCGCCTTTTGTCTACATTTTATATCAAAAACTTTTACGAGCTACAAAATATGCTCAGCCTGGGCCAAGAGCAAACAAATGCGAGGGAAAATGGGCTCGTGGAGGGCGGTAAAATAAATAAAAATAAAATTGATAGCATGTTCTTTGGGGTCTTTTCGTCCTACATACAGGATACACAAACACAAGCACACGTACTTTTGCATATGTGTTTGTGCGAGAGCGTGGTAAGTGGATATATGGTCGGAATTATTGGCGGTCCCCTTTTTTTTAACCATCCCAGCAACCGCACATCCCGTCCAATTGCAATTATCGCTTACGAGGGATTATCAAAGTGGTTTATCTTATGACTTTACATTTTGGATATGTTGATTTTTAACAGCTATGGGTTTTTCAGGAGATGAAGCGGAAAAGTCCCATTAAAATTTCAGCAGGATAAATGAAAGGCCTTATTTTAATATTACCATACAACTGCGGAATCTTTTGGATGTTTAAGAGCTTAAAATGTAACTTAATGTGTAACTTATTCGCTTACATTTGTGCCATACTTAAACCTCCAATATCTGTTTGTGACATAAGCACATACTTAATATCCTTGTGTCTGGATTTTCAATTTGAAATTGTGTGCTCAAATGAAAAGCCAAAAACCAGGTAACTGTCAAAACAACATTGATTGAATGGCAAGTTTGCATTGCCCTGATTGCTAATTTCATGTCAATAGCTTGAGTTTGCATATTCCCAAATTTATTTTATTTTACTTCGTTAAAGAGCTTTGCAACTGACGTTTACTTTTCAGCAAAGAACTTGTAGTTAACATTTTGGAATTTTTCTTGAATGAAGCAAGTAAAATTAAAAGGAATATTCAACTTTAATATTATTTTTTGTGGCTCAACAAATTTTGGTTACAGTATTAAGAAATACTTTTAAAATAGCAAGGGAAATTGAAACCTTTCAAATAAAGTTAGTATTTATTAATCAATTATATTTGCTAATTGTTTGATAAGGCTTATACCGCCAATTTAGTCAAAAATAAAATGGAATTAAAATTATTTCCCTGTAAATTCTACTTTTTGTTAATAAAAACAAAGTGATTAAGTGATTTAAAGGTAACTAATATAAGTATGGCTAATATATGTACATTTTTAAAAAATACCAAAGACAGCGAATTACAATAAATTTATTGAAGTCTAAAGATAATTTTACAGCCCTGCAGTTTTTGTATAATTTAGTATCCCATCCAGCAACCAATTAAAGAGATAGAGATGAAAAAGGAGCTATAGCAGGTAATCGATAACCGGAAGTTCCTGACAGGTTGGCAAACCCTGGTAAATGAAGGCTGACATTTTGACGGTTGCAGGCAGAGGTATTCCTCCTCCACATATCAAAAGGGAATGCAGTTTGGGTTGATCCTTGGAAATTTCAGAAATGATGGGGATGAGGACATGGATTCGATGGCCTGGTGGGCTGCCCTTCGATAGTCGCTCTCCAGGAAGGGCATCCTGGCCAGCAATTGGCCCTGGCTGCTGCACACGTACAGCTCATAGAGCTGCTCTTCCTGGGGCGATGGATCTGTTTCCGGCGGAAGTCGTGGGCTGGGCAGCGTGGCCGTGATCTCCAGCCTCTCAGTCAAAGGATCTCGCTCGACCTTCAGCTGGAAACTCCCAATCACTTGCTTCCCGCGAAGTTTACCCTTGATCATATTCTGTGGCATGGGCAGCACTATGGGTTCTGCTCTGAAGTCCACTCGAGGTGTCTTGCTCATCTTTCGGTTATTTAGTTGCTCCCTGCACTTTAACAACTGCCTTCTTCGCTCAACTTCTATGCAACGCACTCTTTTGGATGGAAAAAATTTGGTAAAAAAGCTGGCAAGTTTCAGAACTGGCATTCCTTATTTTTTGTATTTTTAAATTTCTGATCTGAAATGAAATTTTCTGTGCGTCAGAGCATCTGATTTGGTTGGGAGGTGGGGAAATGCCTGCTTTTCATCATGGAAAATCCACCCGGAAAAGTGCTGGGAAGTGAGTAGTGGGGGAAAGTTGTTTACATTGCTCATACGACCGGCTGGCGTATGCCGAAAAGTAACCCACAACAACATGGGCGAAATCAAAATAAGAATCATCCATCGCCCGCGGCCCCGAAAACTGGGAGAACCCAGGGTAAAAACATGAAAAGTTTAACCAACCCCGGGACCCAAAGTTGAAGACTGGGTCTCAACACCCCTTAGCTCAAACAACCCCTCAATCTCTCGGCGATATTTTCTTTTTTTTTTGCTCCTCCGGTTACCTTTTTCAAATGCTAAATCTAATGAAATTTTATATTCCTCTTTTGACTACAAGTTTTCGCCGAAAAATGTGTGCAGGGAAAGAAATTATTTTCTTATTTTTATCGATTGATTGAAGTCCTTTTCTTCAGGGTATATAGTTTTATAAAGTTTAAAAAACCTGTTAAAAAAAGTTTTTTAAATTTGCATATTTGGGTTAGAACCAAAGTGCTTTGAAGTGACTTTAAACTGGGCTTATATTAGTCTTAACTTATTTTCTTATTTTTATCGATTGATTCAAGTCCTTATCTTTAAAATATATATAGTTTTAGAGGGCTTAAAAGCCAGATAAAAAATATTTCAAGTTTGCATAACTATTTTCGAACGAAAACGCTTTGAAATCACTTTAAACTTAGTTAGCCGATAATGGTATAACATTTCAGCTTTTCAGATAGAGTTATGCGATTAGTTTTAAAACGAAATTTCCATAAAGCCGATTAAACTGTATGTGGTGAAAGTTTCAATGCGTTTTTTGCCGTGCGTTTTCTTTTTTTTTTTTGCCGATTTGGCCTTATTTACCTGCCCTTCACATTTTTCACAGGTGAAAAACGACTGCAGTGACAGATGTGGACTATAAAAGGTGAAAGTGGTTAAACACACACAAGCACACACACACACAGCATACTTGGGAAATCTGAGCAAATTGTGGGTGTACATGTGTGCAGCGAGCCATTTTATGTTAACAACTTTGTTGGCCCAAAGCGCTCCGTGTCGTCATTATGTTCATCATTAACAACTCGTCAGCATAATGATGATGCTGATGATGATGCGATTGCGCCGAAGTGAGTGCCATATGTTAGCCCCCGAAAAACTGAGCCGCATTTCGTTGGCAACAAATGGCTGAAATCAGCCAAAACAGCCCGAATCAGCTCAAACAGCCGGCAACATCAAACAGCGAGGGGTGCAAAACAAATCAGTTTTTTATTCAACGTGCCCCCATAAAAAAAAGGGCAAAAAGCACTCACCAAGGAGCGAAAGTTTATGAACCATAAAACAGAATGGAACGATGCATAGGCATGCGATTTTTCACCCTCTTCTTATATTTTTTTTTCACCTGCTCGAGGTGCTCTTAGCCATCTTTTCCCCAACATTTGCATATCGTTCCGGGCTCTTTAAAACGCCGTTAGATGCCAAATATTTCAAACATTTCTCAACTCAAGTTGAGTTGTAAACTCAGCGAAGGGCCTCGGATTTTTCAAATGCGAAATACTTTGGACTTGGCTCTTTATTTATGGGTCCTCTGACTAGCGAATGTCTGGCATTATTTATGGACTGTAACTGAATGCTTTAGTATGGCATTGATTAGGGCTATAAATTGGAGAGCCAATAAATTAAAGCTCAGGTTTGAATATGGCATCTTTGGTCTTAATTATAACTAAAACCTGGCAGATATTGATTTATCAGGGGCTTTAAGAATTAGAAAACCCAAACGGTGTAATTTACCATCAATTATCTTGTGTTTTTAAAAGAGTTCAAAGCATAATGTTATCATGAAATCTGTATTTTAAGGCAGAGCCTTGATATAATATATTCAATTATTTATGTAAAGCCGGATACCATTTTTTAGAACCCAAAAATCATTTTTTACCATATTTTTTTCTGCTTTTTACCTAAATTTAAGTCAAAATGTAATCCTGTAATCTGTATTTTAGTGGTTTCCTATTTGTATAAAAAAATCCCAGCAAGTTATTACAGTCGGGGAAAATGGGAAGCGGAAATTTCGATCGGAAGAGATTAAACTAATGCCATTTATGAGTTATCGACTGTCAAACGGTTCCGGGGAAAAGGGAAATTAAGTTCAAACCATCGTTAAATTGTAATGCAATTTGAGCAATGCATTTGGAGAGATTGCCGCGCTTGTGTGGGAGTGACGCATTCCTGAGATACATTCCCAGGATGAGTGTGTCAACAGCCCTCCATCTATCTGTGTATCTACTAGCTCTCAATCTATCTATGTATCTACTCAAGTGCTCGGTGGCGCAGAACGCTCAAGTACTTAAAGGAATTGCTAAACTATTAGGCAAAGTAATGCTAGCTTTTGGCGCCGATATACAGAGAAAAAACAAATCTCAGAATAATAATATAATAAAAGAAATGAGGAAATTCCACATTGGAATAATATAAGTTCAAATAAATATTTTAAAGGTAATAATAGTATCTTTATATTTGAATTTAACGCCCATAAAAATCAGAGTTGTATACAAAAATACATTTACCTATAAATAAGTACAAATCCAAATCCAATCCACCGAATCCAATAAATTTAGTCTTTAATTGTACTAAATATGTATTTTAATTTAAGTTAGTTTACGTCTGACAAAACAAAATTGTATCTTATTTATTTTATAAACCATCTAATGAGTACACTTTAACCTTTACTTAAAATTTAAAACATCATAGCCAAAAATATAAGTTTTGAATTTTGTTCATTTTTTGTTTGTTAAAATAATAATTAATTTACTATTTTTGTTAATGGCTCTTATTAAATATATATAGTTTTTACTAATAAGTGCAAAACAGCAATGCCTTTGTTACAAATAATTTCCTAAAATATATTTTATGAAAAGCCATATATTTTCTGCCAGTGTACAAGCGCGTTCAATTTGTGCGGCAAGTAAGTCAATGTTGGCTCGCTGGTCGGAAAACCGGAAGCGCCAAGCAGGGCCAAGGAAGTCGCCTTGCCGAACCGGAAAAAAGGTTAAACTTGTTGCAGTAACTTTTCCAAGGGTCCTCATCCCAGAGCCAAAAACAACCCCACACACAGGATATGTTTTATGGGGAGCGATAAATGTTATTAACTTGGCTGGCAAAACTTTTGTAATTGAACGGCTCGGCGTCTCGAAATTAGTTTGCAACAAGTCCGCCGAGAAAAGACCTTGAAGATTTATATAGATATACATCACCCCTATTTATAGAAGTCTGAGCTTAACCCAAAAGTTTAAGATATAGCTATAATAATATCGGATATTAATCTTTAAGAGTAAAGTGCATTTGGTTTCATTTTCTTCTTTCCATACCAAAAAAACCCAACTACTAATTAGGCTTCAGTTTTCCGACTGGCTTTTTAGACGGCCCCAGTAATTTGATAACCTGCTAGGTTTTTTTCCACCTCATTAAGCCATGTTGCAAGTCGGTTGTTCTGAAATTCTGACGGTTTTCAGTTCGAAGAAAAAATGGGAGAAGCTGCTCTAAGGATCCAGACAGACAGCAGCATGTGTAAGTAATATCTAGCATTTTTGCAGTTCTCTACTCGTAAACCATCAATGGAACTTAAACTTTAATTATTGGATTTTTTGGAATGAAAGATGTATCAAACAATTTTCATGGTAATAAGATATTTTTTTAATTTAAGGATTACCTATGTCTTAGTGGAAGTTAATAGGTTTTCCATTTTACTTTAAGAACTAAAGATAGAATAAGAATTTTAATTATTATCATTCAATTTTGTACAGCTCATACATGCCTTAGAAAATAATAAGCTAAAATCCTAAGCATCAAAAATACCATTTCCCAGCATAAAGAGTTGATTTCCCCTTTCTGGGGCCAACAAAGCCACTTTCTTATCTATAAGGAGGAAGTCTCAGCAGGCAAGAGATTATAACTCGAGATATGACCATGGCAATGCCTTTGTATTTATTATGAATTCGTCTTTAATATGCGAAAGGCAATCGTGTGTACAAATAATGTACAGGCAAATAAACACGCACAGAAAACGGAAGGAAAGTCGAAGGAAAAGCTGGGAAAACGGGGAAATCGAGGAAAAAGCTGAGAAAGCTGAGAAAGCGGGGAAAAAAAAGCGGGGAAAAAAAAGCGGGGAAAGTGGCAGGTGGATAAACACCAGGGAGAATGGTTGCGAATGGTCACGGAAATGGAAACGAAACAAATCTTGATCTCGTTTTCGGGGCTGTCACTTTCGCCCCACCCCCACTTTGGATTTACATACGGATACGTATATATATATATATAAATCGGTGTATCTCTATCTGTGCGCTTGCATCTCAATCTGCTCAATTTATATGCAGAACTGTTCGCAGTCAATTGCCAGTTACATGGCGTGATGTTCAAGCTGTTTTCGCCATTTTCCTTATTTTTATTTATTTATTTTATTCTCGTTTTCCCTGTGCTTGTTTTCCTTCTGCTGTTTTCCTGCTTTGTTTTTTTTTTGCTTTCTGGCTGGAACTCCATTTAGCATATTTTCGCGGCAAATTTCAGTTAGGGGTCGTGAAAACGGGCCATCTTCTTTATTGGCTTATGATGAAAATAATTTTATTTGATGTGTTTTGAATATATATAATAGTTTTTTAATTTTCCTTTTTATATTTTTTTAGTTTGAAAATTAAAATAATTTTCTTTCAGAAAGGTATTTAAGTAGCAGTGAAAGCTTATGATAGTTATTAATGTACAATACCTTTCATAGTGCTCGTTAACATTCCTAATCAATGTCAGTAAAATACACAGCTCTTTTACCTCGTCTTTATTCTAATAGCTTTCTAAAATGTGAATTTCATTTGATGTTCATTAAGGTAATTTTCCCAAAAGAAGAAAAATATTTCTAAGCCATTTCTTGAAGAACCTGATCCTTTTCCCCAATTTAAATACACTTTATTTTAATGCCAAACTAAAGCGACTTTAATGGTCGACTTTCTCTTTTTTCCGGCGCCTATCTACCCCTTAATTTGTTTTGCGCTTGCAAATTTATTTATTTATTTTTAGCCGCCAAGATTTATGCAAATGGATTGCGAGTCTATTAAATTTGCATATTTATCAATTTGTTGTGCGTGTTTCAGTTTCGGTTTCGCTGTTTATTTTCGCTTTTCGCTCGGTTTTGTTATGGGGCTTTTGTCTGCTGTTGTTTGTCTTTGGCAACATATTTTAATTACATCCTAGCCATCCTCGAGGTTATTTCGTTATTTTGTTATTTCGCCTTGATTTGCATAGGGAAAGCTGCCAGGGAGGCCAGGGATGGGGCATCCTGCCTGCCGTCTAGCATCTAGCATCCAGCATCCAGCATCCATTTTACCATTCCGACACCGCCTAATTAATAAGGATGCAATCCAATTAGCAGCGGGCAACATCAAAGACAGCCGAGCAAGCCTCTCAGGACGATCAAATATTAAATAGGCACAAAAACTAAACCAACTGCGACAACACTCGCCATAAGGCAATTATCATTATGATAATTAAAATCTATGGCTAATTGTAATGGGATGAGTACAAGGCGGGCTAGTCCATCAGGCTAAATGCAAATAAATCTGCTCCTTCATTACCTTCATCATTATTCCAAAGATGAGCTGCGGAGTGGGGGGGGGGACAAAAGTGGGGGATCTCCACCCCAGCTAATGGCATTCGGGGATGAACCTGGGGATAGGTTGCCCCTGCCTGGATTATCCGGCCAACTATGCCGGAATTATGCCAAAACCACAGGCATAAAGTATCCCTTGTAATTTCGTGATAAATATTCATGGGTAATGGTCGCAGACTTCGGCGAAAATTCACTTCAGCGTGGAGATACTTTCGAGTTAAATTCCCAAGTCAAGCAATTTGCTTGGGCGTTAAGTTACTTTAGGGATTCGAGATAGATTTATTGGCCAAATATTTCATATGAAGTGCTGTTTTCCATGAAAGGAATATGAAACATTATTTGATAATATATAGATATTTACTTTCATGATTCAAGATACATTAATGGCCCAAATAATTTTTATAAAATTATGTTTCCCATTAAAAAGTATAGTTAAAGTTCAGGAAAATATTATTTGAAGATTTACATATTTTTTAAAATATAAGCTCTGCATAGATTTTTACTTTCATGATTTAAGATAAATTCATTTGCTAAATAATTTGTATTAAATTATGTTTTCCATAAAAAAATATAGTTAAAGTTCAGAAAAATATTATTTGATGTTTGCATTTAAATGTTTAGAACTACAATTTGTTTAAATTTATGCTGATCAAAGTTTATTATGTTAAAAAAAAAGTAATATGATTATGGGTATGTCAGAATTAATATTAACTAGAAATGTGTTGTTTACACTTAAACCCTTTTCCTGGAAAATTTACAACTTAGCTTCTGCTTCGTAAAGCATAAAAGCGTATTTTCTTTTCACAAGAAAAGCACTGAATACTTAACTTGATGAAAATATGGGAAAAAGGAAATGTGTTTAGTCTTTATTTTTAACATAAATAAAATTGAATATTAAAAAAGCTGTTTAAACATTAATGGATTTTTAAAAGGGAACTGTAATATGTGCTAAAATTTTCCTACATCTAAGCTTCTTAATTCTGGAAATTAAATAAAATATTTTGCAACCCCAAAAATGAATACAAAAACAGCAACTAAATTTAAAATGTATGTAGATATATAAAAGAAATTCAAACTTTGTCAAAAAACCATGTTCTTTATAGTATTGATTTAATTGTCCTAGCCTTCTGTAAGTAACTACATAGCTAAAAGTATCTTACACCCTTACAGATACTAAAATCCCCCATATATTTGTCTTGAATTTGTGTTTTATGCCACAGACAATGGCATTTGCAATGCGCTTTTCCTTGGCCTACAACATTGTTGGCACTTTCGCTGAATTCGCTCCTTTGCCAACTCTATTTTCCTATGTTTCTGTGTGTCTGTGAGGGAATTTTCCTCTATGCCAGTGTTCGTGTGTATCTGTGTACAATGCATGCAATTTGAGCTTGCTTTTGCTTTACGACAAATAAACATCTACGACAACGGTTTTTAATGTCGCCACGCTAGGGGCAGCATTTTCACCGCCTTTACGACCGCCCAGCTTTTCCTTTTTCCCAGCTTTCCCGGGCTTATCTGCATCTGTGGGCCATCGAAGAGAGGGTGGGAAAACTAAAAGTCTCCCATTGTGCCGGGCCATTAAAATGCATTCACATGCGATTCGCACTGCGAGGAGCATTGTTTGACAGCTGTCAACTGGCAAATCCCCCCCATTTTCCCATTTTCTAAGCCCCCCCACCCGCGCTTTTCCTCCAGCCGGAAAATGGATAACGGCGGAACGTCGATGGTCCAACGGGACCCTTGGATGCCACTTCAGGGGGAAATCGCCAAAGCCATCGGGTGACCTTCTGGCTGCGAATGGTACACCAGTGAAAAGTCTAAAATGTGGAAGAAAAAAAACTGAGGGTCTCTTCACAATATCCGCTTTTTTGTGCCAATTGAGAAGTGGATTGAAACTCAAATTCTATTTGAAGTCCGCAAAAACCAAGCAAAAAGGGAATTTTCAATGACAGCAAACGTACCAAAAAACTGGGCTTCCCTTGAAAGGAATGACCTATAAATTCTTAACTATATTCCATGTTTAATGTTACCCATAAATTTTAGGTTGTGACCTTTGCATATATTTTTAAACTTTGTCATTACCAAACATTTTTAAAGAATTTTTTATGAATTTTTTATCCACAATGTTTTTTTAACCCTTTCGTTTGTTTTAATATCAGGGTTTGTTTTCAAAAGCTGTCTTTTGTTAAGGCCCAATATAAAATTGTGGACCATGTCAGAGTCTACTTTCAGAACATTTTTAAATTTTTGAGATATGTTCAACAGAAATGTATTATTTTATGCAATGAGGCTTTTTTAACATTTTTTTAAATGCCGAAATGTAGGCCAAATATGTATGTTTAGTTAGAATGCCAAAAAAGCCATCAAAAAAGGCTTGTAATTAAAAAGAAACTCTTTTAAAACTGTAATTTGCATGTTTTTTGAATGAAAATCCCCCTTTTTCCCCAAAAAAAAGCTTGTATCTACAAGTATTGAATTGTTTATGCTTTTCCAACACTATTTGTTGACGGACATCAACGGATTATGGTTTTGCGGCAGATCAGGCGGCGGCATTAATTGCTTAATCGATTGCCTTAATGTTGCATAACCGTAATGGGAAGGTGTTAAGTGGCCAGTCGGGTAATAAGACCCTGAAATCCGGACTGCAGGTGGATGATTCCGAGACTGAGGCAATTAGCTGCGATGCGCGTTCCGGCGGCCAATAAAAATGGGTTTCCTGTCGAGGGGGATTTTAAACGGTTGCCATGGCAGAGGATGATTTTCCGGCGAGGGGGCCAAAACAACAACGGCGTCTAGGAAAAGCGGATGTGCTGGGGAAAGCGGGAAAAACGGGGGGTCGAAGGTTGTGGAAAAACAACGGGGGGCGCAACGAAGGAGTCAGTCGCAGCAGGAAGGAAGTGCTTTAACGATATGAAAATCCCGATGTTGGCAAATATTTAATATTATTACGGCTGTCGCAAAAGCCGCATTGTTATTTTACCACTGAGAAAACGTTTACTTTACGGCATCCTGAGTATCTCTAAGTTACTACTTTAAAATGGTGTGATATTGTTAAAGGTTATTGGGAAAGTAAGCTATTAGTTATTGGAAATAGTTGAGGTTAATCAGTTTGAAACTAATTGCATTACTTAAAATGAGGATGGCATATGGAATTTATATTTTAGTTCGATTAAAAAATATATTATATCCACTTTTAAATGGAGATTAAAAAGGGGAACTTATGTATTCTTTTACTAGTAAAATTCTATCCCTATTTAATAAGATGAATGGTTATATTGAAGCTTCTAAAGATTTTTAATTATTTTTATCTGAACCATACATTTAAAATGTTATTAGCAGCTTAAATCAACTTTAAAATAGAGACAACAAAAGGAGCTTGTATTCTTTCTCACTGGTAAAACACTATCTCTATTTTATAAGATATTTAAGAGTGTTAAATGAATTTTAACTATTTTTTTCTGAACCGTAAATTAAAAATGTCATTATCAGCTTAAATTTCTCACTAGTAAAACACTATCCCTATTTTATAAGATATATTGCTATGTTAATGCTAATGATTTGTAGATATTTTTATCTGAACCGTAAATTTAAAATGTTTTAAACAGCTTAAATCAACTTTAAATTAGAGACAAAAAAGGGAACTTGTGTAATTTCTCACTAGTAAAATACTATTCCTATTTGATAAGATATATTGTTATGTGTTTAATGATTTTAAATATTTTTATTTTAACCGTAAATTTAAAGTGTTTATAACAGCTTAAGTTGCCTTTCCTCTTTTAGTTCTTGGTGACCATTAAATGAAATTAAATTGCAGTTTGGAAAATGGTTTATCTCGACATGATTGAATGGTTCCTGGGATATTCTAGGGGCGTTTAGGAGGAGTTTCCCGAACAATGGCGACTGGGCGTTTCCAGAACGTTGCTCGTAAAAACGTACCGGAGACGATTTTATTGTTGCAGCTGGTGGCGTTGTCGGCAACGATGGGTTAATGCCATTGCCAATTTCGCCACCGGCTGTGTCCGACGCGCTTAGCACTTGTTTTCCTACATTTTTATTTATTTACTTTTTTTCGTTACGCCGCATTGTTTCCGTTTCCGCTTGCCTTTGTCTTTGTGTGTGTGTGAGCCGCTGTGTTTGTGTTGGTATTTGTGTTTGAGCTGTGTGCGTGTGAGTTTGTGCTTGGCTTTCGACGGGGCAGTTTTTAATAACGCTCGTGGGCTGTCAGCCGGATCGGCCGAACATATATAGTAAAGTACGGCATCCAGCAGCTTTGGCTTTCACTCCAGCGGCGCATCATCAAATTTTATGATCGCACTCAAACACTCAAACATTCAAACACTCACGTGCCCGGACGGCAATTAATGAATGCCGGGCCCCGTTTATGCGTCCGTATTCCGGCGGAACAATTCCGCCTTTTTATAGTTGCCCCATAAAATGGGTGGCCTTTGGAACTTTTGACACTGAAAAAAGTAAATGCTGTGCTACCTAAAAATAGTGATAAATTGGTTTCTTTGTTGTCGAAAATCATATTTAAATAAGAAGTTACCATTAACATATAGATTGTAGTTTTTAGTATAGGGATCTTAATATCACAACCTTATAGTTGAACTCGAACCATCAAAAAAATATATCTATGCCACACGAATCAATAGGCTAAATTAAATTTTAGGTGCCTAAAAGTATGCTGTGAATAAGTATGCTGTGAATGGTGGTCATACTCAATGAATTCATTGTACTTCTGGGTTTTAAATATATTGTTGACTACTTTTAGACACCAGAAATGATATTTTTAAGTTGTTTTGTAAAGCCTAGTCATTTGTGTGGCTTAATGATACGTTTTTAAAAGAGCTGGAATTTAAAAATAAGAAACAACGCATTATTTATTACTTGCTAACAATGGCTAAAGATCTTCAATATTATTTTTGCGACCAAGGAAGTAGCTTTCAACATTTTTCTAAATCTGTTTAAATCATTTTATTTCTTTTTTTTTAATTTTTTCCAGTGCCCCCAGTTAGACAGCAAATCTAATGGATTAATGGATTTGTATCGCCTTTAATTGCAGCAGGCAAGACAGCAAAAAAAAACCGATGGATGGGAATTTTCATATTAATTCGAGTGCCTGCAACTGTCAGTTTAATTAATTTGAAAGATGTTTACAATTTATGCCCCGCGCACCATCAATTAGTCTCAATTAAAGCCCGAGTCTAGGGCCACATTTGATTTTCCGGCGCCTTTACGGGGCGCTTTTCCGGCCGGGCCATACAATTCAATCCCATTTGAAGCCCGTTTCAGCCGCCTTTGACCTTTCTTTCAACTTGACGCCATTAATGGTAATGTTGGTCTTTGGGGCACATTTTCCAGCTTATTAACTCGACTTCTTTGCTTCGCTTTTCTTTTTTTTTGCCATTTCCATTTCTTTTTTCCGGGACCCTCTCCTGTTGCTTGTTTGCCCAGGCCGCTTTTCAAGTCTAACTAAATTTTATTTGAGATTTTCCTGCACAACTTTTAAGCCTGCTATCAAATTTTATTCCCACATTCGCGTGCTCTTTAATGTTAATTTGTGTCGGGGAAATTGTGCCATGAAACTATGTCCAACAGGCGTCAAGTTGCCAACGATGTTTGCCAACAAGCCCCCCCCCCAATCCCTCGGATACCATTTTCCATCCCCATTTTCCGCCAGCCAGCCAGCCAGAATTTTTTTGCGGTCTTTCATTTCGTTACTATACATAAATTGAACATTTTGCCGCAATGCCGCACACATTTTGCCTGTTGCTCGCAGAGAAACAGAAACAGTAGCGCAGAAACATGGCCTGAAAGTGGGCGGAAAGAAAGGCTGGGAAAGCTGGGAAAGCTGGAAAATGGGTGGGGAAAATGGGGCTGCGCTCGAACAGATGGCAAACCACTCGACGCAGACAAGGACGATGTAATAAAGTTAGAGCCTGTCAGGCGGTGTGCCACAAAAGAAATGCGGTTAGACGGAACGGAAAGAAGAGCGCCGATCCCATGCCCACGCCCACTTTCCTTTTCCATTTCCACTCCCTGGCCCATTTTCCCCAGACCTCCGCTTTAAATGCCATGAACATGTCATTGTCAAGGACCCGCTAACTGAAAAACACAACTCAAAATACCCCGCACACACCACACACACACACATCCCAATGGCGGGCAATCAATAAAGAAGTAGCCCGACTCATAAATAAGTGAATGCCCCACTGAACCCGCAACCCCAGCACATCCAGAGGATCCGCACATCCACAGGATGCTGAAAATTGTAGCATGTCGGGGATGCCAGGGATGATAAGGATGCCAAGGGGCCCGATGTTGCACGTCTGGCGGCCAGATGAAAGTTCTCTGCCGAAATCCGCAAACGAAGCAATTAGCATTCTAGCCAGGTGAGCCCCGTTTCAAGTGCACTGCGAATTATGTAGATGGAACTATCTTGAGATTGGAAATGGGCAATATTTGCTGCTTTCAATTAAAATGGATCTTTAAAATAAATATTTAAGTTCTTATAAATGCAATCCCTCTACTTGAAAAAATATTGTAAATATATTATAAGTACGCCTCGGATATAATGTAAAACAGTTTTTTTATCAACCCATATTCAGCGATCCTTTATTAATAAAAAATATTTTTATAAAATCTTAATACGATTATGCTTAAATATAGTTAATACTTTATACAATTTTTTTTTATTATGATTATGATTTCTTAAAAACATTTCTCAAATGGGGTTGGAGATCACATACTAAGAAAACTTTTTGACATATTCATATATATCATATATCACATAATCATAATCACATAACCATAAGCTTACATTTTGTAACTCCCTTAAAATTTTCTTATTAAATAAACTACAGTGTAGTATCCTTATTTATCTTACTTTTTAAAGAATATATTAATTTCATAATATTAGGATAATAAAAGGGCCTTAAGAAAAGGAGCGTGTAATTTTGGAAACTATTTCTCAACAATTTTTTTAATATTGAATGTATAAAAATGAAATTTATTATGACTGAAAACAGTCACTATCAGCTCAAAAAATCCACAACTTGCGATATTTATATAAGTATATGGTAAAATTTATAAAATGTCTATATTGTATATGAAACATTTTAATAGGTACCTGTATTTTATATTTATTTTTATAAATATGTAGTTAAACCATTTTATAGAAGGTAATCTTGAAAAATATCAAGGATTTGGTATCTATTACAGACACAGTTTTTGACATTTATTTTTAGGCGATTCCTTTGATTTATTATCGAAGTCTTATGGTATTTATTTTTTCTCCCAGTGCCTCCACTGGACATGTGCTGTCCATTACAGTGCCGGCCATGGCAATAGGTTGCCCGACCGTTGGCCATCATTAGACAGATTTTGCAGGCGCAGGACCGCTGCGTTGCCAAGGATTAAGTTGTGGACTGGGGCTCCGTACCGTTCCGTTCCGTTCCGTTTTGGCATTTTCAATTGTTGCCATGACCATGGGGGTTACGGTTTCCGGAAGCTATGTGTGTGACTACCAGCCAAGTAGAACTGCTGGCCTGGCCAGCTGTCATCCAGCTGGAGGGAAAGTGAAAGTGAAGGTGGACCACAAGGTGGACCACAAGGTGGACCCAGTGCGAGTGCGAGGCAACCAAATTAGGTAGTTGGATACTCCTCTGAGTCGAGTGAGAGTGTAAACAAAATCCGCACTTAATGCGGCTTAAGTGCGCCGCATAATTTTCCACCCACCGCCTAATTAGTATATATATTTATATATAGACCGAAAGTCGAAGAAGTTTGCAGGCATTTAAGCCGCGAGTCCGGGCTCATGAGCTAGCCCATTACTTTGGCAGCTGGGGTAATTAATTATGTAAAAAAATATTCCTTTCTTTACTTTTAAAAACGACGCAAATCTCGCCGTGAGTCCCAGCTTCCAGCTTTGTGTTTTGCATTTTGTATTTGTTTTTACTTAAACAATTTTAGGATTTTTTTTTTTTGACGGAAGAGGGGGGGGGGCTGCTTTGTTTTGTAGATTTCTAATTACGACAGCCTCTTGGCCGGGGCTTTTGTGGGCTTTCGGCAGAAGTTCTTTTGAGACGCGGCTTAATTATGTCTCCCCATGGCAGCCAGGAAAAAATGCAAAATAAATACGCGGGGGTTGGAAAATTTCAGCAAATTGAAATTTGATAGAAATATTTATGTATGTATGGGGAGTTTTATTCTGTTGCGTGCGCAGCCCAGATTTGGATTGGGGCGATATTTCTGAGGGGGGTGAGGGGGGCTCTAGTGGGATTTACCCAAAAAGCACCCACTTTCCCCCGGCTGTTTGTCCTGCGTATTGCCTAAGCTCGAGCGTAAACAAAATTTCAAATTACACACGGAAACGTTAAAATGTTGCCGTGTCAGGTGAGTGGCGCACAGTGAGTGCCGAAAGTCTGGCCACGGGGCGTAAAAAAAAAAAACAGAAAATGGAGTGACGCGACGTGGCGCGGCGCAAACAATTCAATTAGCCAACCGGCTCTGTGTGAGTTGCATTTTAATGTCCCGGCTAATTTGTTTTTATTTTTGGGCCCCGCAGAATGGGTCCGCAATATGGTTCAGCTGGGGATTTACCTAGTTTATTTCGAGATCATATTCGCACAGGTCTTGAAAAGCACGTGCAAACCACCCTCTAAAGCAAGGAAAAGCGGATTTAGTTTTTTATAGAATTTTAATCTATGTTTTCAACTTTTAAAAACAATGAATCATTAATGAAAATTGCTTAACCTACAACCTTTATTACATTTTTTGAACAATTTAAAATATTAAAAAAAAATATAGCATATTTTGAAAAGCGATTTTTTATTTTGTTAGCCTTTTTTCAACATCTTATATTTATTACGCCCCGCAATATCTTTTAATTCGGATTTTAAGCAAAGAAAATTGAAATTTTAATATTTTCTGAAAATTATTTTATTGTTTAAACTCTTAAAGGCAATGAAGCAATTTTTGTATATTTGGCATGCCTTCTTTAACAATTTTTAAATATATTACATATTTTGAGATTTTTTTTTTCCAATATCTTTTTTTTTGGGCACCACAAAATGGGGCTTACATAGTTTATTTGAAGATCATATTCGCACAGGACTTGAAAAATTAATTTAAGCCATTTAAATTGAAAAAAAAACGTATTTTCAATTCCAACACAACTTTAATTTTTGAAAGAAAAATATCAGAGTGTGCCTTGCCCTACGAACTATTTTAAAGATTTATTTTAATTTTGTCCCATTGGAAAAATTTTAAAGAACTTAACCTATTTCAAAATTTGTTTTCTTGCTTTTTGAAACATTTTGTAAAATATGTTAGTAAAAAACAATTGGTTTACGGTTTTTTTTGCTGCTTAATCTAACATTTCCAATTTTATAAAATGTCAAAAGAAAAGATACCCTCTTTTAAGAATAATAGATGATCAACCTTTTAGCTTATAGCTAAACCATTTAAGAACTGTTTAAACTCAAGTCCTTAGCATTTTTGAACAAATATTACAATAATTTATTTTTCCTTAACTCATTTAGCCTGGTTTTTTTCTGAATAATCATCTCTTGAACTTGAGTAAACGAAGCAAAAATGATTTCCAAAGTTTTGAGCGAAGTTTAAGGATCCCAAAAGTTTGGCCCACAAATGCTAACCTAAATTAAGGAAGACCCACTGGGAGAAAGGGGAAGGGGGGGATAATGAGGAAGAAAGATGCTGAAACTTCCGGAAAACTTAATAAACTGTCTAAAATTTGAGTTGCCTGTATGTTTGCACCGGAATTTACTTTGGCTGCCATTGTTCAGGTAAACAAAGATTCCTTCGAAAACTTTCATTTGGAATTTGTTTGCCGAGTCGCTTCTGCGAATCGTTTCTTTTTTATATGCCTGCTTCTGAAAATGCTATATGGTTTTTTGCTGGGCACAGACTCCAATTCGTCATAAAAAAGAATTGAAAACAAAGTGGAGGACCAATGAAACGCTCAACTACTAGGATTAGACCCTCGTCTCATATTTTGTGGACTTTGGATTTTTCCGTCATCTCCTTTTTTGCGGTTTCTCCTGTCCAAACACACTTTCGAGATGGCTGCGAAAAACTTTTCCCGTAAAACTGTTCAAATATAAGTTGTTTTCGGAGGGCGGTGGGCGGGCTTTCTCCGCCCTTTCTCCCCCCCCATATGTGTGTGTGTGCGAAATGGAAATGGGAAAAGAAGATAGCCCTGCCTGCGGTGGCTTTGGGCGATTCTTGGTGGGAAAAGGCGAAAGGAAAAGCGAGGGATGGGGGAAAGGGAGGTGCAAAGTGAAAGTGAAAGTTGGGCGAAAGTTTTTCAATTTGTTTATGCATCCAGCACACAGATGAGTGAATTATTGCATTAGAATTATGAGTCGGACTCGTCCTGGAGTCCAATTCAGTTCCAATCCATCAAAACAAAACCGTTTTAGTTGGCCAAACAGCCTTTGAAATATTTATGCAGCTGCTTTTGTTCTTTAGCTGATTTTAAATGGGGTTTGGCAATTTTCTATATATTTGTAAATTTGTGAAAAATACTAAAGATGCTTTAAAACACATATTCCTAATTAAAAGTCCATACTATACTAATTAAATATGATGTATCACCAGTGGAAACAGTAGGCAGCTCAAAACCTAAACATCATCTAAATTCAGACATTGTAATTTTGTATTTTAAATTAGCAGATACCTGAGCTCTCCACCCAATTTTTAATAAATTTTGATGAATGTTTTTCCACCTCTTCTCGCTCCCCCAAAAATGTGCATTAAATAATATTGATGTTGATGGCAAATAAATAATTAATTTATTACGCGCGGCGGCTTTATTGATAAACAAAACAGGAAGGGGAAATTGCAAATATAATGGCATGTGTATACATATGCGGATATATATTTTCGCATTATTTGGTTGGGCATTCAAAATTATGAAATGACAGGCGGGGCGATGATATTTCATTTACTTTGTGATGCCTGCTGCGGAAATAAGAAATGTGAAAGGGAAACAGCGGGGGCTGTGGGGATGGAAAATACTATATAGGGCTTTGGAAAATCGGATGGGGATTGGGGATTGGGAATGCTGTGTGTTTGCTGGGGCTCTTGTTTCGTCATCGTCATCGTCATCGGCCACTGACAATGATGGAGGAAGATTGATGCCTTTTCCCCGCCCCAAAACGAGCACAACAACACCAACTACACACCCATGTGTCTGAGGAAAAGCTCCTAAAATGAAAACAGATAGAACAAAAACAGGAACCAAGAACACTGGCATGTTGTCAATCCAATCCCTTAGCACTTCTCCAATTTCAATTGCTCAAAAAGTTTCAAAGTCATTAATGGTAACAATGCTGTTGTGTTTTTTTTTCAGCTCTTAATTTTACATAATTTTTGTTCTAATATAGGTTCTATATTTTCACTACTTATGGAGAATAATTCCAATTTGCTTGCTTAGTTTCTCCCTGTGTAGACATTAAATTTGCCAAAGTTTTGCCAATTTCCCAGTGTCATTCGAGTTGGGCAAATTGTTGCATAGTCCAGTGCTTCGATTCCGTAACACCTTCTATTTCTTTTTGTAGACCCACCACTTGATGGATCATTCGGAATTGGAAACAGTTGGGCCCTATTAAAGTTGGATGCTCTGAAGCAGGGCCTTTTCTTGATACACACGAATATTGTTAATGAAAATATAACAAAATATACATTTATATTTTTATATAAAAAGGGAAAGGGAAATAAATTCACTTCCAGTGTTGTGCAGTAATGTGAAATGCTAGTACTTCCGTATTAACAGGAAGTCATGATCTTGTTTCCTTCTTATATTTTCTTAATTATTTCTTGGAGAACAGAATTAGATTAGTCTTTAATTGCTGCTGTACGTGATCACTTAAATATGTGATTGCAATTAACTGCACATAGGTATGCCTTTTGATTTATAAATTCGCTTCCAGTGTTGTGCAGTAATGTAAAATGCTGGTACTTCAGTACTTATAGGAAGTCATGGTCTTGTTTCCTCTTTTTATTTTCCTATTTATTTGTTGGGCAACAGAATTAGTCAATTAAACATATTACAACTTAAATGAGTGATTGCAATTAACTGTACATAGGTGTGCCTTTTGATTTTTAAATTCACATCCAGTGTTGTGCAGTAATGTAAAATGCTAGTTCGACCATTTCGCCTGCTCTCAAATGCACTGAACATGTTCGCTTTTAATTATTTAACCTGTTTTCCCCACTGACAGACGCTTAACAACTCAGATGGAAGGACTGTAAATGTGGGTCCAACTCTCTGGGCAAATTTGCGCAAATGTGCGCTTGTATTGCCGCACTCACACAGATACACACACACACACACACACACACAGTCACACATGGCCGTGACAAGAAAATGCAATTATGGAGCGAAATAAAACAATCAGTGGCAATCGCTTTGGGAAGCCCCTGGCCACAGTGGTCCAGTGCGAATTCGAGTCCAATTGCGATGGCGATTCCAGGAGTCTAAAGTACAGGAGTCCTTGGAGTCCAGAGTCCGAAGTCCGGAGCTCACAGATGACGGTCCGAATGTCCTCCGGCCACGTTTTGGCTGCTCGGAAAATATTAATCACTTCAATGGCAGCCAGAATCAATAATTAAAAGGCAGCCCACCAGGGAAGGGAAATGGCCAACAGCTGCTGCTCCTGCTGTTCCTGCTGCCATATCACGCATACGCACCGTTGGCCGTGGGAAAAAAAGGCGAAAACCCACCGCGATCTCGCCATTTGCAGGTGCACGAAAAGTTATTAATGGTTTTTGGCGGCTTACGCAATTTGTGCTGTTATTAAAGCTGCACAGCCATTGTGGGCGGATGAGGCTGTTGGGGGGGTGGGGGGATGAGCCTTGCTGCAAGGACACCAGTGTGCAGTGCAGATGCTGCACTGTATCTGTGTGTTTGTGTGTCTGCGGGGCAGGCTTAACTTTTCCTGTGGCCAAGGACTCGCCGTAAACCGCAGACATGTCCTTAATGAGAATTCCTCGTTCCAATCAGCCGTGGACTCGAAAACAAAGCGATTGCCGGCCAAGAAAGTGCGCGATAAAAAGTGCAGTAAATAAATAAGTGCACGGCGGACCACAGAAGTCTCTTTGATTTGAAATCACTTGGCGAAAAATTCTGGTTGGTGTTGAAATCCCTCAAAAAGGAATCTCAGAAGAAGAGATTTTAATATAACTGAAAGTCTAGTAAATATTTTGCAAAAAGTTTTGGATTATTTAATGGTAAAAGTTCTAAGCTGCATTCTTCAAGATACAATATCGAATGATAAACTGAAAATGTCTCTTTGATTTTAAATCACTTAGCCAAAAATCTCCGGTTCGTATTGAAATCCCTCCAAAAGGAATCTCAAAAGAAGAGATTTTTATATAACTAAAAGTCTAGTAAATATTTTGCAAATAATTTAGAGTTATTTAATGCTATAAAGACTACATTTTTTTAAAGCCACTGCAAGATATAATTTGGAGAGATATACAGAATATATCTAAAAACAAATAAGAAATGCAGATATTTTTAAACGCTTTAAAAAAAGTATAGATATATGCTTTCTTATAATATTTTATTCTCTATTAACACATTGCTCCAAAAAAATGTTAAAGATTGTTTTTGTCTTCCTCCTTATAATTTATGCAAAGCTATTTGTCAGTAAATGACCTAAAGATCTTCACTGTTTTTAATTTTAAAATCAAGTACTTGTTATTTCGCTTGCCAAGTCATCATCCTGGGCTTAAATAAATTTGAGATAGGTTATAGTCTATTTTATAGATATATATTTTTTAATTTTTTTCCATATTAGTAAAGTGCTTCTAAAAATATAAATGTACAGATATTTTTTAACTCCATTATAATGTATACAATTCTATTTGTAAGCAATTCTTCATGGAGTTTTATTTTAAATTAAAGTATTTGCTTCTGAAACATTGGAATATTTTTAAAATGTGTTTTAGGTACTCTTTTATATTTTATAATATATGCAAATTTATTTGTAAACAAATCTCCCAAAGATATTCATTGTGTTTATACCTTTTAAAAATAGATTAAAAGGCATATTGTTTATTTAAATCTAAGTACTTCTTGTTTTGCATGCCAATGTGACGTGTCAGTGCTTTAAATGGATAGCCAAATCCCAAAAATCAACAAAATTCCATTTCCCCCTGTTTGCACTTGCGATCCAAGCAAAATCAATGAAGTTTTGATTTCTGCTTGAATTTCTGGCCGGGATGGCTGCCATTCGGACATGCAGCCTGGAAATATCCGGAGAATGTGGCATTTTTGCGTTTGCCGGGCCAAACCAACTGCACATATCTTTGGGATTCCTCGCTCGCATCGAACATAGAGATACACACATTCAAGCGGATTTGGCCCTGTCGTTGTTAACGCATTATTCACTACTAACGCAATAATTCGCCGATTGTCGGACATGCCAGGGATTTGCATACAAGTGTATGTATTTCCCAGGGCATTTAAGTTTCAGTTTAAGTTTAAGCCGGAGCGGTGTGTGTGCTTTGGCCCATTGAGAGGGACTTATGCCATTTCAGGCAAAAGGGGACTTAAGTCCATTAAGTCCGTTCACTTCACTTCGCCATTGTTGACAGTGTGTCTGGGAAAGGGGCTAAGCTCCTGCCAATCACATCAACACCGACAAATTAAGTGAAATAAATGCATTACTTGGGCTTACGGCTTGCCAGTTTATTGAGTAATTATAAGCCCAAATGCACTGAATATCAAGATGCTAATATAGGCATGTTCCCAGGGCAACAAGTCTCTTAAAGACACATTTACAATTTTCCAGAAAATGTCCTTGACGCACACACAGTTTCCAAACATATGAGCTCATGTCATAATTGAATTTCCATTTCAGGCTTCATTTGGCCTTGGAGAACCAGAAGCCAAGCGCCCAAAATGAATAATTAGAATAAAATGCAAAATAAGAACTAATTTGGTTTTTTATGAAGGCTGCACAATGTGAGCCATCTCGCTGGAATGGAGATTGAATCAGGGGGCTTACGACTTAAGCTGCCCGAATTTAATATATCGAAAACTCATTAGTAAAGGCAAACATCCTCAAAAGTTCATCCTTTTGACCTCCAACTCCTTGGGTTCGATTCCAGATTACAGAACCCCTATTTCTTTAAGATCCAGAGCAGGAATCCTAAGTCTCAAGAAACTATGGTCCATCAAAGAGGATTTTTACAAATTGGAAAGTGTTTATAACACTAAAATGCGTCCTTCTTGGACCGCGATTTTTTAAGTCTTCGATGAAAACCTTATATATTGGTTATACGTGGTCAAGCGAATTCTTGAGAAATATTCATTGGGAATAAGTTAAAATTAATTTCTTCACAAATTTCATAATTCATGTTGGACGTTTGACATTTATATTTTCAAAGCCAGTCGGGGTTACGGAAATTCTTTAATTATATTTGTTATTTTCAAATATTTTATTTTTAAGCATAGACAGAGAAAATATTGCAATAAATCGGGCAGCGATGGCAGATTATTTTGTTTTAATTTATCTTACTTTTAATTTATTTATTGAATTATTGAACCAGAACCGCAATTAGAGGCAGCTGAAAATATTACAGGATCATATGATTGAAATAAGTGTCTTAATTTTCAACTTCAGTTCCAATTTTCTTGACTCTGGTCCCAAAGAGCCCGAAACTGAGCACCCAAAATGTAAAACCGTAAAATATAAAGAGAAATAAGTTGTTTCCTTTTATTATTAAGCGTGTATGAACCGCTGACGTTCAGATCGTATTCGATTATTGAAAATTTTTGAAAAACGTGCCAAATAAACCGCTCTCTGTAATCTCTCCGCATCAAATCAAGCGTTTCCAACTCGGCGGTCTACAAACCAAAATCCAGGTGGATCATATCTGGGCCAAAAGTTAATTTTCGCTCTCCAAAACATAAACTTGATCACTTCACCATTTCTCATCAAGTTCTTTGCGTCTTTGACGGGGACGAAAGCGACAAACTCCCAGTTCTCGAAATCTCGGGAAACCACTTTTGTCTCATATTCTGGGTCGTTAGGATTTAAAGGGTAGTACTCGGCCAAGCGCCATTTATTCACATGAATATCCAAGTTTTGATTTTGGATGATGGTAAAATAACGATATAGGGCTGCATTTGTGACCATGGGTAACACGAATTTAATGGCCGTGAACTCGATATAACGAACAGTTTCGCCGGCATCATTGCAGGTGAGCGGATCCATTGGCATTGTGAAGCAGAAATTTGGTAACCGAAAATATATTTGCGTTGAAAAATGTTATCGAAATAAAAATTACAAAAATACTCTTGAAAATTTTGTTACTCAAACACACAAAAATTTAATAGTACTAGACTGTACGGATGCTTTTGTTAGAATGAGCCTTAAAAGTTCACAGCCTAGGCAAATGGGAAAACGGTGAAGTCACAGCATACTTTTCACAACATTTTTGAAAATGTAAGACACTGGGGAATTGAATTAAGCTTCCATTTTTTCTGGATCTAAGCAACCATAAATTCAAAGCAGGAATTTTAAATGTTAAGAAACCGCTTTTCATCGAGAAGGATTTTTACAAAGGACCAAAAAACACAAAAGAAAATTGGTTCCGTTTTGGACCGTGATTTTTAAAGTAACGCGAATTCTTGAGAAATCGCTGTCTATGGAGAGTATGTAAAAATAATTTAAATTATTCACGACTACCATAATTCATATTGCAAAGTCCATATATTTGAAATGTATATTATTAAAGCGAGTCATGGCCACCTTATTTTTTTTAGCAATATTTATTATTTCCTACTATTTTATTTTTAAGCAAAGACAGGGAACTCAGAAAAAAAATGGCGATTAATTGGGTATCGGATGTGATATTTTATTTATTTATTTATCGCATATTTTATTATTTATTTATTGAATTGCAGAGCTAGTCTTTAATTGCAGGGGAAAATATTAAATACTTTATTGATTGGAATTAGCTGCACAAAGGTATGTGCTTTAATTTTCCAATTTAGCGACTTTTTCCTTAAGTTTCTTTAAAATTTTATAAATTGTTTGATATATGTTTACCTTTATTTTATTTTAGAAAAGGCTAGTATGATGATCCCTACATCTGTTAATTTTCTGTCTTATTGCTTTATTTTTTCAGCAGAGGCAGGGGGATCAGATTTTCCAGGAAGCAGAGAAAAATGGCGTCCAATCGGAAAAAGAGTGTGCAAAAGAAGGGAGTGGATAGGATGTCCGAGGAGGGCGATAAGTCGGGTAGCGAAAGCGACATGAGCGATAGCGATATGCAAGCGTATACGTTTGTGGACGATCCGAATGTCCTGCGAATTGCGATCATGGCTGATCCCGTGGGTGCTAGAATACCATCTGATTTTAGCCACCCAACTTAATTTTTACCATCCATTTCAGGAGGTTACACTGGGCTTTCTTCTGGCCGGCATTGGCTATCAAAAGGACAGATTCCGCAACTATATGATGGTGGAAACCGGTGGGTGCCCCATCGATTAACAGCAACTAACTCATTTTCAATCCAACAGAAACTGCGCAGGAGGATCTCGAGCAGTTCTTCCAGTCGATTTACAGGCGGTCCAATATTGGCATCATCATTCTGGACTACAATACGGCCAAAAGACTGCGCAGCCTGGTGCAGCGATGTCACCAACTGCTCCCCGTGTTAGTCACAGTGCCCAACAAGTTATCACTGACCACCTATCTGGACAAAAAGGATCGCAACCGGCGACTTCGCCAGCGGGACGCCTATTAGGACATGTTTTCTGGATCAAGGATAATAATAAATAGCCCCCTGCCCTGCCGCAAGATTAACGAAATAAAGTTGAGAATATACTTTCAGGCGACGCCAGGTTTTCTTTTAAAATGTTGCTGAAACTTTATTGAGAAGGTATCTAAAATTCTGAAATACTTTTGTATTTATAGGATTTTTATTTAAAGGTATTAATGTACATAAGATTGAGATTTTGTTGAAATTATATAGATAAGGTATATTTAATTATGAAATAGTTTTTGTATTCATAAGAGTTTTATTTAAAGGTATTAATACATTTATTTTAAATTGTGATATACTTTTTGTATTTAGAAGATTTTTATGTAAAGGTCTCAATGTTTATATAATTCAGATTTTGTTTAAATTTATTAGATAAGTTATTTTTAATTACGAAATAGTATTTGTTTTTATAAGATTTCTATTTAAAGATATTAATGTATATAAGATTGAGATTTGGTTGAAATTCTGAACAGAAATTATTTTAAGTTATGAAATAGTTTTTGTATTTGTAAGATACTTTGGATAATTGTGATACAAGACCAGATATTTTACAACCTCTTTAAAAAGAAAACTTTATCTAAAGCTATTTCAAGGCTATTCAAATTTTAATATGAATATACAATAAAAACCAATTATCACAATTTATATTTTGTACAAATGTATTTCAATATATATATTTTTTTAATTGTCCTCTAGAACTAAATCCTACATAGAATGTAATGCTAAAAAAAATATTATTTTTTAGAAAATTGTTTGTAAATACAAAACCGCCAATAAAAATAAGAAATATTTCTTTTTTTTAAGCTACAAACGTCCAATTTAAAAATGGACAAGCTTATCAAATAAAAAACCAATCCATATTCCAAGCCATTTTTTGTTTAAAATACTTCAATTACCTAAGTGCCTCAGCTCCGAATCTATGTTTATCTTCCTGTGCACTCAGTTTTGGCTAACGAACACCCACACGATTTACTCTTGGTATTTCACGGAACCAATCCCCTGATAGTTTCTATTTGGTTTTCGGCCAAAAATAAAAAACCGAATAGACTTTGTCGAATTAAAGCCAACAAGCCGGGAATCGGAATTTTATGCAGACATCAATTGGATAGCTTTTGTTGGCCATCGAGTTTCAGAATCAGTTTCATTTTCATTTTCGGTTTCAGTGGCTCTAGCAAATTAATTACAATTACCTTTGGCTCTCCGTTCGATTGCACTTGGCGGATGTTTTTGACATGGCCGCAAAGCATTTTCAATGCGGATGGTTTTCTCCGAATGCTTTTGCTCCACTTTCCCCGAAATTTTGCGAGTGTGTATGTGTGTGTGTGGGGGAAAGCCTGTCACTGGCAGAGTGGGGAAAAGTTATTTGGCCAAAAATTCGCAGAAAATTGAAACAGAATATTGGCCATCTTCAAAGGGGATAACTGAAGTTCTGCAGTTCTGAATTTCTGAATATCAGACTTCCGATTACGGATATGAAATGGGGCATCTCCGAGTGATGGCTACATGTCGAAGTAGTTTCACCTGTCTCGAGCAGACAAAAATTGGCTATGGGGTCTTGAGGTCGCGACCTCTCCTCATCTCTTCATCTGAAGTCAATCGCCAAACGGGCGATTAGCTTTGGGGGCCATCTAATTGAATCGTTGGGCAGTCAAGCAGCCGGAAATTTCGTATCCCCGAGTCCGTAATTTATGCGCATACATTTGAGCCGAGTTTGCCTTGTGGCCCAATAAGTATGGGCCAAATCGAAGGCACGTATCGGCTATACAAGGCTGGCGAAAACTATCAGCAATTAATTGGGTTAGTCGCGGCAAAGTGAATTAGCGCCAAATCTCTGGAGTAGAACAACTGCCAGACCCTCTTCGAGTGTCGAAATCGAGCCCTTCTTAATCCGTAAATCTAGCTGTCTGTCTTTGGGGTCTTTGATTTTATCGGCGTGAGAAAATCAAAGTGCTCTTAGAGGCAACTTCAAAAATAATTCACTGGGATGGGGAAATTCTAGGAAAAGCAGCCGTTAAAAACGCGCTAGACTTAACTGACATTTGCGAGAGGCTGTACAAGCTCACACATGCGAAATAAAGTGAGAAAAAAGCAGTTCAAGCTACAAAATAATCCATTTTGTATCTAGCTTACTGAAAAACCAGAGTATTTTAAAAATATTTTTCATTGACTGTTTTTTTTTTTTTGTATTAAAGAACTGCAAGGTAGACTATAAATAAAAAGATATTATACTTTTTTATTAAGCAGTACTCTTATATTTTTCAAATTTCAATTTTAAGGTGTTCCCTTCTGTATTTAACGAATTTATTTTCCTCATTTTAGCATGGCTGTAGACATATATTTAGTATTAACATCAAATTTACTTTTAAAATGTTTGATATGTATTTTAAATGTATTTTTCTGAAAATCAGGAGTATTTTAAAAATATTTTTCATTGACTTCATTGACAAAGAGCTCAAAGATAAGACACGACAAATAAAATATTTTGTTATTTAAAAGAAATCTAATTTTTCCCTAATTTAAATTTTATTTTTATGTTACTAATTTATTTTTCTCTTTGTTTATATTTTTTATATATTTTTAATATCAATATTGTATTAATGTAAAAAAAAACCTGCTTCCAAAAATTTTTGACGCATATTTTCAGAATGTTTTTGGTTGACTTTTTTTATTTTATCACAAAAATGTTCAAATAAATAATAATATAAATCAAATTGTTAATTTTGAAGGCAATGTATATTCTTAAACTTTTTTTAAATAATTTAATTTCCACAATTTATCGTGTTCCTACAATTTTATTAAGGGTAGTATATTTTTCAAATATTAAAATACTTGTTTTATATTTAACATTTTAAAATAAAGCTCCCTATATTGTCAGCATTTCACATGACTCGTTTTTCAGTTGCGCAGCGCACAGCTCATATAACATTTTGCCCTATCACCTAGTATATTTTCTTTCCAAATTAAGGGTTTCCCGTTTTTTCCCGGTGCAGGGTTACCTGTCTCTGGAGGGCAGGTGCTCAAGATGGTTATAGAGAGATGGCGGGGCATGCGTAAATTTAATTACACTTATGCTCATGGACGAAGTTTGCTTGGCAGCCAGCTCATGTCCCGATTTGGCAAAGTTTCCACCTCAAAGCGGCCCCCGGGCGACAGGAGCTCCAGAGTTGGGACTTTATTAAAAAGGAATTCCAATGATTGGCAGGAGGAGGAGGCTCTTTCTTCGAATAACACTGATTTGCCCAGGTTCAAAAAGTAAGGCAGGCGAAGGGAAATAATAATAGTCGTCATAATAAAGCTTGGAATTTATAATATATATATTTATTGATTCGCCGACTGCATTCCTTGAGAGGGCAGCCTTGTTATTTGCATTTCCATTCGTAATTGGCAGACCTTTTGCAGCACTATCTGTTTCTGATTTTTTTTTTATTATTTTCTTGGTATTTATTTTTATTCTTTGCCTGTGTAGAAAGGTTTTTCCGTAGGCAATGCTCAGATAATGCTGCACAAAGCTTCAACTTCAATTTCGTCCAACAAAAGACTCGGGCAAACAAACAAAGCAGCGTCAAAAAAGCGAGGGGGGGGGGGGGCTTTGGTAGTCCCTGAGCAAACAATTACAGCCTTGAAATGTATATTCCAGCCACCTTTTATCCCCTGCCCAGCCATATTCCATATTTATTTTGTATATTTCCTTTTTTTTCATTGCAACAGGCAGGCGGAAAAATATAAAAATATAAAGATATATATAAAACATAAAGAAAGAAAAAACACCAGAGTAATAATTTGATTTTTGAACATTCCATCCGTCGGTAGTTCACTGTATACAGTCAGGCCTATTGTGCTTTGTGTGGCCAAACTATGTTGAATTTTAATATGAAAAGTAGAATTGCGTATACGCCGTGGTATCGGTGGAAAAATACAAAACCCAAATCCAGCGAGTCAAGAAAAGGGAGCGAATTCTTTACCAATTTTTCGGGGTTGCTCATCAGCTTTTTGGGCTTAGGGCTTCAGCATCGCAAGTTTTCCCGGAAAATTGAAATACACACACACACTGGGCCATCGATACGAATGCAGCTTAAGTGGCTGGTATTGTTTTTACATTAAAATATCATTAATTTTCATGCCTGCCTGTTTGTTGTGGCTCCATTTTCCCGGTTCACTCACTCGGGTTTCCCTCGATTTTCCCCTCGTTATTTGGCACCCTGCTTCAAAAGTGGATGTGTGTGTATGAAGCCATTAACACGAGGCGTGAAATGAGCGCATATGTATGCATGAAGGGGCAGGACGAAAGGATCTAGAGGGGCCCAACTCCTTGCCAGGATATGGGGTGACAAAATCCAAGCTAAACCTAAATGGAACCCTATTTAAATGGCGCCCAACTTGAGCCACCATTGAATTTCATGTTCTTTAATACTTTGCAATAAGAAAAATAATTCTAAAACTTCAAAGGAACATGTACAATCCTTTTAAGTAATAAAAAAAGATGTTCATATTTTGTTAAAAATATTTTCTTATTTTTAATTTAAAAAATTATGTAGGCCTAAGTTTAAAAAATTTAAGTTATAGGAATAAGAACAAGCCACGGAAGTGCTAAATAAATTTATATAGAACTACAATGGGATATCATTTAAATCTGAATTTTATTTCTTTATTGTACACTGTGGCCAAAAGTTTTAAACTTAAGGTACAAGGAGGAATCGACCATAGTTTCTAAGACTTTAATCCATTAATTATTGTTGAAAGTTAATGTAATAATATTATTTGTTAATTTAAAAAAGGTTATTCAGTGTGTCATCTAGTTAACTTGAACTAAAAATACCTCTGCAAATGTGCTTATGACAATTGCTGTAGTGGCTTGAAATTGAAATGTATCCGTGCCAGGGTTTCTCCATAGAAACTGTGTATCGTTTTCAATTGTCTTACAAATTCTTGCCCCCGAGTGACAAATATACTTCGGCTCCTAATCCCCTGAAAAAGACAATTCCAGTCAGTTTCTAATGGAGCTGACCGGATAACGTGTCCCTGGACCAGTGGCCATTTCGGGCCAGAACAAAAAAAAAATGGAAAACCCTGAAACTGAGAGCCTTTAAATGGCACACAGATAAGCCGACAGTCACACACACACACACACATGCGAATTCTAGCCAAATAAGCGTGGCAACAGCCCATGGCCCAATAAAAAATCAAAAGGAATAAGTTGTTAATATTTTTTCGATTTGTTTTTCGCTCTGTCTGTGTGTTATTTTGTGTGCGTGTGCCGCCTAAGCTGCCAATAATGACAAATACATATACAGACACACAGGCAGGATGAGCAGGATGTCACCCATACACAGACAGACACACAGGCACACACACACACACATACACATAGCTGGTACAATTGGCTCTAAAGCTGTGCGATGTCTGAGTGCCTGGATACAGTGTCATGCGTGGGAGGTCCTTCCAGGACCCCCCCCCCCCCCCCCCCTTTAGTCCTTTTTTATCGCCTCCTCTTCGCCTGGCTTATACGCTCGGTTGCCTGCCCCACCAACACACAGGCATACACACTCACACATATGCCGCTTACCTGTCAATGTTGGCATTAAAATTTGCCTTTCGTATGACAACCCACATGCGGAACATCCGAGGTATGCAGACAGAAAAAACACAAAAAAAGAGAAGACCAGCACAGCAACTGGTCATAAGATTCATAATTTTTTATCACTTTTACCCATATAATAAAATTAGCCCAACTCCTGGGTCCCACAAAAAAATTACTTGTGTTTAGGGCGCCTAAAAGAAGGCAACAATATTTTTAAAGGCCTGTAATCCCTTGGACAATGTTAATTTTTTGCTGCATATTTTTAGACACTTTTATATTAATTATTTGGTGTCACATTTAATCATTTAGTACAAGTTATAACAGTCCCTGAGTTTAACAAAATAGTCTGCCGTTTTAAGGTGTCTAAAAGTATGCAACAATATTTGTAAGCCTTAAAATGTTTATTTTTTGTAGCATAATTTTAAATACCCTTATATTAATCATTTTGTTTCGCATGGGTATAATATAAATTAAAACAGTCCCTTCGATCCACAAAAAATCTGGCCTTTTAAGATGTCTAAAAGTATGCAACAAAATTTTTTTTTAACAACAAAATGTTAATTTTTCATTGCATACTTTTAGACACCTTAATATTAAATATAAAAGACCTAGCTTTACGGTTTTAGGCCAATTTAAATACAATTGTCTTTTTAATGTTAATAATGCTTAGAAACTATTCCGTAACATTAAAATTAAATGTGTATTTCAATAAAAAACATGCTTTGAAAAAAAAATTTCTCAGAAAAAACCTTTTTAAAAATCCTGCTATTTCCTAGATCTCCTTTTTTTATAAGAACAGATATGGCTATTGTTTCTTGCTGTGTTGTGACCCACCTTCAGTGGCCCGAAGTGAAACATGTTAACAACCAGGGTCAGGAGAGTGGTGCGGTGGGCGGTGGGCGGTGGTTGGATTTCTGGGTACTTTACTGACGGCCTCGCATTTTGGACCACACTTTGGCTCCCTTTTCCTGTTTTTCTGCTTTCTCTTTTTTTTCTGGAAGTTCTGGGGAGTGGTGTTGGTACTGCTTTTACGTTGACGCGATTTTCAACATGAGTTGAGGCGAATTGAATCAGCAGGGGGGATGGGGAGACAGTGGGTTTTTTGGGGGGTTGGGACGACCCCCGATCAATCACTGGGAAGCCCAGGCCCATTTTGGCAATACCAACCTGGTAACCACTGGGCACCCGTTAAAGTGACGCAATTTGTGTGAGCTTAATTTGCCGCTCACCTCGTACTTTCACCCCCATTCCTCAAACCAGTCATTTGTGTGTTGACCTTTTTAATTAGCGAACAAAACTTGTTTTTTTTTCCAGCAGAGTGGCCGCAAGGAAAACATTGTTGAAAGCCAAACAAAGCGGTGGCAACCATCTAAAACAAACTGAAAGTTTCATAATTAAGTTAGGCGAAAAAAAATTTGTGTGTGTGGCACAAAGGTAAATGGCATTCCGCAGCAAAGTATGCAACACTTTCGTCAAAGCAAATAATCGCTTTAGGCGTCACGCACACCACACACACATGTGGAGAAATTCTCGCACACACTGCGCTATGCCATTTCCTGTCACCCACACTGGCGCGAAAAAAGGTCCTCGAAGTGGAACATTAAGTAATCTGAGATTCACTTGACACATCACCAATCTACGCAAATAAACAGTTGCAAACAGCAACTTGTTAGCGAGGGCATTTCAAATGTATGCCAGGTAAAGTGGATTTATTTGACATTGATTTCTAAATTGGTTTAAAAATATTATTATTTAACAAGGATTTTATACTATTCCCATTACATTACCTTTTAAAAGTCTTATGGGAACTTATAATCACTTGTTTAGGTGCCTAAAAGTATGCAATATTATTTTTGGATTATTTAAGAACGATGTATTCCTTTTGTAGAACAGTGGTTATTTTTTAAAGCATACTTTTATGCACATTTTAATGTGATTTTACAACTCTGTTATTTACACGAGCTAAAACTGGACATTAGGGGTATATTACAACTTTTTCCTGGTATTTTTCTCTACGACTTGCATATAATAACATTTTAGGAAAGGTTAGATTAATTACATATTTTGTGGAACTACACTCTATAATATTTCTGGCTAAAATTTGTATATACTTTTCCACAATTCCCACCGTTTTATCCAGTTTTTTTACAATATGCTTTCATTGCATATCCAATGGCAACTTCCCGTGGTTCAGGAGCTCTAACTGTGGCCCCTGTTTGCGGTGTCCCGTTGCCAAATGCGGGCCAGTAAACAGATCCGGGGAGCCACTTTATTTCTCGTTATCGCTGGCTTTCGATCCCGACTGTCCCCAGGTCCTGTGACCTAGAGCCCCGACCTCTGCCCCCGTCGACATCGCCTCATATTGCTGTCACAATTCCTGCCAGGACATGGCAACGTTATGCAAATATCAGAACAGAAGCCACTCGGAGCGGTCATGTCGTTGGAGGGGAGTGGAGTGGAGGCCAGAAAAGAGCAGCCAGTGACAACAAAAGCTCCGGCATATAGCACATAGTACATATACCACCGACCTGAAACAGAAACTGAAACTGAAACTGATCCATCAATTTCGCATGCATGTTTGCCACAGGCGCCAGGATATGACATGAATGAAATTGGAATATACGATATATATGGGCCACATCCCACTAAAGCGTTTGGCAAACAATTTGGCACAAAGTGGACTGCACTTCTCATGTGTATCTTTATTTAATTGTTAGTTACCCGGTATTTTCCAACACGATACCGGTGACCTTTCATTTATGTGCCAAAATATCAAGGCAAATCGGAATTTTGCTAAGCAAATGTGTAGCTCAAAATCAGGTTGCACTTAACAAATTAATTAGGAGGCTGTTTGGTAATGGTCTGTTGACCATTTCAGCTCTCCAAGCCAAAAACAAACATGTCAAAAGTGCGATCAGGCGAAAAACAGTTTACAAATGTATATGATTTCAAATGAAAACGACATGAATGCGATCAAGCGAAAACGAGAGCATGTTTTGCAATGAAATCCTACTCGAATATGCTGAAATAAATACATGTTCTGATGATTGGGAAAGATAATATATATTATATACTCTAACTCCACCTTACAAACGTCTCACCAAAGTGATAAAACCCCCTGGAAGGGTATACAAAAAGTGAGAAAAATAACAGCGTTGGCAAGCGAATACCGAACAACGTCAACGACTGAAAAAATATGCTCGCAAAAATATTTAAATCAAAATATTTGGTCGCAAAGTCGGGAACGCTGTTGCGATGGATTGGCATTTCGCTTTTGCGGCATTTTGGCCAAGAGAAAAGACCACCGAGTTCTGACCCACCAAACATGCTGGGGATTTATATTAAAAGAGGAAAAATAAAATATGAATCACCGATTATTTGGGCCATCGCATCCTCGTTAGTTGAATATTTAAAATACCTCGCGTCCGAAAATGGCGAAATTACCAAAGTATTTTTAAATTTAAATTTTTTTCGATGCCAGAAAAAAAGCTGCGGGCGGTGTAAACACATAATAGGCAGCCAGATACCATATGGGGTCCTGATTTCGCCTTCGCTGACCCCCCACGGAGGTCCTTTACAACTGCTGATTGCCTTGCATTTCCCATTCGATTTGACCATCTCCTTGCCAATTTAATTTACGGGGAATTCAGCCCGTTGTTTTGTACATTTGTGTTTGCACTTCCAAGAAATCCTATCCAACTTCTTTTGTATAGTTTAAAGTAAAAGAAATAGCTGAATTCCAAGTATAGGGATTCAATTCACAAATATTTGTATGGAATAAAAGAGCTGAATCAATCATCAGCATTTGAAAAGCAGCATGATAAATCAGTATTCTGATTGAAGGACATTTTTATTTAAAAATGCAAAAGAAGCATATACAGAGGGAGAGAAATATTCAAGTACATGTTCTTGAATTAAGAACATTCGTTCTCAATATTATTGTAGAACGAAATGGTGTGAGGAGAAAATTTAATTTGAGTTTATTTAACAACATTTTGATAAGTATACACTAATGACTGGATTAACAGTTTATTTCTTAATATATAGAATGTAAATACCGCCAATTCAACTTGGTTCAAGCAAAGTGAAAACATAATCAAGGTCAAAAATGTCGCTCCAGTTTTAAGAACATTTTCAACTCAGATGGGAACGTCAGTAACTTTTCTGTTTATGTATATTTAAGGTATAAAATAGTCAGTTAAGGTAGATGATAATATAAATGTATATTAAAAATGGTAAGCACTTTAATAATATTTATTTGGGAAGTCACATCGAACACTTTCGCCACAATTTATATAAAAGAAATTAAAAAATGTAATATTAATGTTACACAATTGTATATTGTGCATAAAATCATACAAAGTAGAAGCTATGAGTATCGAAAATTTCTAGTTTGGGCTTAGAATTTTTATTTGCAGTATAGTATAATTCAATTGTTTCCTGCGCGTTGTAGTGAAACATAAATACACTGGTGTAATGGTAGGTAAGTAACAAATAAAGTTGCATCCTGTGGGTTCCCCTTCAGCTGCGTTGCCACATATGAAGTGGTGAGCCCTTAACCCAGACCACAGCAAACCCATTGAAATGCGGACAGGTGCAGGTGGCCAGTTCACAGTTCCCAGTTCCCAGGAGCCGACATAAAATGAGATGTTTTACTGTTTGACAAGTGACCCTGCTCCTCCGTTGATGTCGCAGCTGTTGCGTCTCCATTTCGTAATTATCTCAAGTGCCACACACAGCATCTAAATTAACATCGAAAGCGAAACATACTCGCACACGAGAGCTGGCTATTAGTATTTTTGTTTACCCAATGCCTTGGGCGATGGGTGTAAGCCCTATTGGACTATTGCAACACCACGAAAGGGTGCACAATCTCCCACCTACACCCCCCACCTCCCACAAACCAGAGGGTTGTTGTCCCACCCGAGGATTATCGGGGAATTTGCACCAGGGAAATATTATAATTAGCTTCTGGCCAGAGGAATGCATTCTTAACACGACCAGCGTTTTGCTCAGGGATTAAATCCACCTGCCACCGCAAATACCTGCTGCTCCACAACTATTTTACATCAGATTTGCGCATAATGCATTAATTAAACATTTTTAGGTTCACCTTGCAAAGTTTATATTGAAACTTAGCAGGGAAAACCTTGTTTAGCTATTTACAAGTATTTTGCAGCATAGTTTGAGGAATTCTGTTTTTTTTTTAGTATTTGTTAAGTATACGTAATATGTACCTATTTTATTCATAATCATATTTTAATTCTACTCAACAAATTATTTGTATTTGTATTTAATTCCCCACTGATGATGATATTTTTGTTCAAGCATTTAGTAAGATGAGTAAATATTTTTATTTTTTTTGTTTCTTTTAAAAAAATCATAGCTTATGTTAAAACCAATAACTATGGGCTGGTTTTATAAACAAAATACTGACACAATTCACTGGGGACTTGAAATCGCTTAAAAAAATTATTTTTGATGTCGAAAAGTATGCAATCATTTATTTTAATCCCAGAGTTGCAATGAATTCGTTCTAAGAGACGACGCTCTCTTATTCACTGCATACTTTTAGACACCCGAAATAATATTAAAAAGTGATTTTAAAATAAAAGTGATTTTAGCCCACCATTAATATTATTTTTAAATTTCAACTAAACTTTTCATCTTCATCTCTACTCATTCAAATTAAAATTTATAGAAATATTTTGGTTTTAATTTAATTATATTTCTTTGGAGGTTGATTGATTGATTGAGTTGTCGAGAGAAAATGTCAGTAGCTCACATCCTTGACCGCTATTGGTTAAATTCAAAAGGATTTCCCATTCGCAGTGGACAGGGGGTGAAAGTCCTTGGGCGGACTGAAAGTTAACAACACACATTGCGCGATTTTACTTTGCAGCTGTCAGCCTGGGATTTCATATGTAATTAGCCTTGGCGTTGGTCTTGTCATCGCTGGCATTGCTATTATTAAGCTGCCATTGATGACGGCGACCTTCAGCCTCTGGCAGCCCATTGGGGGTCGGTGGGTGGTGGCTGGTGGGCGGTGGGCGGTCTGTGGTTCTGGGAGAGGCGTGGCAGGTGTGACGTGTGCAAAAGCCTTTACAATTCTTGACATGCATTCAGCCTCACAATTCTATGCCACACACTTGAATACACCTTTTGTCACTGGGCTAGCTTGTGGGTGTGGATTTCGGGTGGCCCCTGGGTGGCTTGTGGGGCGGCACCTCGTGTGGTTTCACTGTGGTTCCTTGGGTCCTCTGGGTGGGGCGACACCACCAGCACCTGCGAAATGCTTCGCAGCGGCCTTTGAGGCGTCGAGCCTCGTTAATTCCACTGCGGTTTGCATTCCACAGGCTCCGCCAAGTGGGCAGCAGTTTATGGACGAATGATTCAAAGTGTCCCAAAGTGTCTGCTATCCAAAGGCACATTTGAAATTTAATGATCATTAAGCAGACGAAGCCATTTTAGCGGCAACCACACATTATTTGCTGCATTTCCATAATAATAAACAACTTACTGGAAAACAAAGAAAGACTATAAGGGTGCCCAGCACTAAAAAAAACTTTAAAATTGATTTTTTAAATATATTAGAGACAAAGTTAAAAGTATGCATTTAATGCTACGTTTGTGCTAAAGGGTGCCCAACACTACAAAAACTTACTTTAAAATTGATTTAAAAAATATTTTAGAGACAAAGTTAAAAGTGCCTTTTATGCTACATATGTTCTAGAGTACATATCAAAAATGTTGTTATTTTCCCTATGCTTTTAAAGTTAAATACACTTTTAGGTTGAGTACTAGAAATCTGATTTTTTTTAAATTAAGTTTTATGTAATCGGTTTTAATAGAATCTGAAAAATTCGTAACATTAGTTTTGAATTTTTCACATCTGAGATAACAATTTATTAAACTAAGAAAGAGTATAAGGAATATAACACTAAAAAAAATGTATTTTAAAAATGATTTTGAAAATATTTTAGACACAAAGTTAAAAGTATGCCTGTTAGCTACGTATGTCCTATACATATTAAAAATGTTGTTATTTTCCCTATGCTTTCAACATAAAATACACTTTAAAATCTGATTTTGTTAAAAAATTAAGTTTTTTGTTATCGGCTTTAAAAAAATTTGAAAAGTTCGTAAAATTGAATATTAAATTTTTAAAATCTAAGATATTAGTTTAAAAAATTTGATTAAATAATGAAGATATTTTACTAATGTCATAAACACGTATATATAATCTTATTCTGAAGAATTCGCTCTTTTTTCAGTATACTTATACATAGCCTTAATCTTCTGAAGAATTCGCGGTTCTTGTTTACGCTAGTATTGCCCATTAACGGTAAAACTTAAAGTTCTCATCAAATGGGTTGAAAAACAATATTTGATATCATATAATCAAGTACCCACTTTTGTAGTTCCCCAGTTTCTATGAAACCGTTATAAGCGATTTTAAAGCACTAGGGACCTAACTCATTTAACTCACACTAACATAGTGCTGTTCCAAAAACTAAAAAATCTGAGTCTTATGCTCTCGACACCGCCAGAAGTCATTAACCGATCTTTCGTGGAATTTCTGTACTCCATTGGCTGCTCCCGTTTGCGAGTTTAGCCCACTTACACGTGCATACGAGTCTCCCTGGTTGTTTATTTTGAGCATCCAATCGATAGGATTGTAACGCTTGAGTGCATCTTTTAGCATGTTTCGATGATGCCGAGGATGTTGAGAATGCTGGCAATGGGGTGGATTGATGGGATGCTGCCTCACTTATTTATTTATACCAGCAGGGACCGCGAACATTACTGTGAGACTTTGGGTTTTTGAGTTTTTGGGCAGCGCGTGAAAAGGATGCGAATTCTCCATGGGGAATACTCGTACGAATGAAGTTACCAAGACAGCAAACGGTAGATGTCAATCAGATTGCAAATCAAAGTCAGGTAGTCAATGGATTAAAATGGCATGGTATCTCCGGAGAATTAATGGAAATACTTTGGGTGTCTACAAGTAGGCAACGAAATATTTTAAGCGAGCAATTGCTTGGTGTTGTTTTTAGAAATTTAAACTCCCAGGAAAGTGAAACACTCCTTTGGGGACGCATTTCACAGCTAATGTCATTATATATTTAATTTGGAGTATTCAAAGATCAGATGTGATAGTAAAAGTTGAAATTTGGTATTAAAGTGAATTATTGTATACTTTTTAAACCTTTTTATAGAGTGATGGATTTTTCACTGCATACTTTTAGACACCTTTTACATTTTTTTCAAATTGGAGATATTAAAGAAGCTGTTTCAGTAAGTAATATGAAATATAAATTTACGGAAAATGCATTTAAATTGATTTCCCTTGGTAGCTTATCTTTGTTTAAAATCAAACACTGGTCTTGGATTTAAGCCCTAAGATTTTTCCGGGGCTGCCAGAATGTTGTGTTTCAGCTAATGTGTTTCGGGGCTTACATTGGGGCTCATCCTGCTGTTGCCGGGGATTACGTTGCCATGGTCTTGGGCTTCCACTGGCACTAATCTAAGTCCCGATCATAACTTCCTTACAAACCTCTCAATGGGCTCTGCTCCCTCTTGAATCCCCTTCCGAATCCCCCCGCCCATTTGCAAATCGAAAAGGAAACCATTGTGTGGCCACTGGACTTTGGCCTTGTCATGCGATTGCGATTGTGTGAGTGTGAGTCCTGCTCCCCCTTGGCAATAATAACTTGTTAGTGCTGCGTAGTGCATCTGTCTGTGTGAGCGAATCTATTATGCACGTCTGCCGCAGTGTGTATGTGTGAGTGTATGAGCTGCTTTAATGGGAATTGTTGTTGGCCCAGGACTGTCAGTTGTGGCTAAATGTGGTCCTTGCCCAGCCTTTACTTTGGCTAAAAGGGTTTCAAACTCAAACAGATTAAAGAGAAACGGTCACAAATTGAAGGAATTGAGATCAGTTAACCATTTTTTGAGACTTCTATACAACACCATTTTGATACAATATCAGGGGTCACTTTTTAGAATTATAGAATAGAATTCCTTCATTGGAAGTCTATAAGAACTCAAAGGAATGCCTCTGTCTATTCCCAAAACTCTTTGAAAGCAGTGAGAAATAATACCAAATCATATCTTTTAAGGTATGTGTTTAATAACCCATTTGATAGGATAGCTACTATGTTTGGAGAATTATTTTTATATTTATATATTGGTAGAAGCAATATGAGTTATATAAACTATATACTATATATATATATGCTATATAAAAATTTGATCTTACATTTAAATATGAAAACACTCCAACTCTATAAGATCTCAAAAAAATGACTAAAGGAAAGCAGTAAGAAAACATACCAAATGATACATTTTAAGGTATAAGTTAAACAACCCATTTTATAGGAAAGCTACTTCATTTATGGAAATTACATTTATATTTATAACTCACACAGATATTTTGAAAAGCAAAATGGGTTATACATTTTATGGTCCTACAATTTAAATCTGATCTTATATTTATATTTAAAAAATCGTAATATTTAATAGACCAGTTATTGACTAAAGAACTACACATTTTGTCCCTTACTTTAAGCATAGTTCGGCTTGCTTTGGGATCAAAAACCCCACGTTAGTCGTGTGTATTTAATCCAATCTATTGACAAACCAAAAGAGCAATCAAGAGGTGATTTATGAGATGCCAACATTTGATTAGAATCGATGTGGTGGCACAACCGAAAGCGATATGTGTACGTATACGTATATCATTTGGCAACCGCAAAATTGCGGTTTCGAAACCCATTTGACTGTCAATGCATCGCAATTAACCATAATTAGTTTCTGCCGTTTTTTGTCGGGCTGCCTGGCAGTAAGCACTATTAACCAGAAAGCGTTTGTTGGCGCTCCTGTGGACAAGTGAAAACCACAACATTGCATGGCAGAGAATACTCCAAAATACACACAACTACATGGCGGAGCTTAGACAGAGAGACAGGCACACAGACAGGGGAGAAAGCAGAGAAAGCGGGGAAAGCGAGTGAGTGGAAGCCGTGATAAAGGATATGTTTGTTCAGCTTGTGTGTGTATGGGTATTTGCCTGGCTGTGTGTGTTCGTGTGGGCTAGCTGACTGACTGGCCCACTTCCGTTAACGACATTTGCTTCAATTTGGAGAATTAAGTCTTAAAGCGTAATTGAGTGAAAATTTTCATTGAACCATAAGCGTAACTCGGTGGGTGCGTTTTTTTACATTATTGCTCTCTTTTTTCAGGGGCGCATGTGTGTGTGTGGCCAGCGGAAGGAAGGGACTGTGTAAATCTACTTTCTGCACCGGAAACTCCGCCATGTACCGGAAATGTGACAGCCATTGATCAGTTTGCCTGTGTGTGTGTTTAAGCCATTCTTGCAAAAGTGCCGTGCCACTTATCAGTGGCAGTTAACTGGCGGCAAAGGAATGCCCTCGCCTGAATGGAGACCCAAAGATACTGTCACTCGGAATACAATGCAAAGGGTGTGTGTTTTCGGGCAGCAATGGGCAATGGGAACCATCTTCTTGGGACCCAGAAAAGGTACTAGGTACGGAGAATGTAGCAAAAAGGATTGTTATTTAGTGGTACTTAAACGGTAGTGGTACTTATGGTAGTTTCAAATATATATGGGTTGCAAATGTATTCGAAAATCAATTTTATTTGCGCTTACATTTTTCTCTTTACTTCCTATTTGAAACTAAATGTCAGTCAACTTAAACTTAACAAGCAGCTACGTTATGGAAAATATTATTTAAAGATAAGATAAAAGAAACCGTTTAAAGTATTAACATTAAATAAGATATTAGGTTTGTTCAATACTACACAGCACTATATTGTATATCTATATTTTACTGCATACTTTTAGGCAATTTCAGACTGATAAAAGATTTACAGTTATTTTAAAGATTTGGATTTAAAAAATTTTGTATACACAAAATATGTCTAAATAATGTTCATGGCTACCATCATGAAAAATATTTTCTTCTTAATTAGATCATTCATTTATATAGTTTGTACGCCAATCTTTATTTTAATGTTTTCTGTATGTAATTCAAAAATTAATTAAGAACTTTTGAATTCAATATCAATCAAAAATATTTTTCTTTACTATTCTATTTGACAGTTTATGTATTATTAACTTAAAAGAGCAGGTGATTTTTTTTTTATTTTATTTCTTTCTAACCAAAAAAAATCTGTAAATAATGCTTTCATAAAACAAATCTAGAACAGTTTCGAAAGAAACAAAGAAATTAAGGTACTTAAGTTGGGAAACCTTTACTGCAAGTATATCCCCATTTATGAAGTACAATTATTACTGGGTATGGAAATTGTCACCCCCCGTAGAGTTGGATCGCAGCCACTTCCGTTTTTCCCATTTTCCCTTTCGCTTTCCCCATTTCCACATTCCCTCCAACTGCATCGCCTACGAGATGCAAATGTGACCGAATTCCCCGAAGCACACACGGATGCTAGGAGTCCTGATGGGAAATGGGATATGTGATAAAGGATATAGGGGGATCGGGGGATCGGGGGACTATAACAAGCGCAAGCAACAGTTATCATTATGCTGGGGCGAGTCAGTCAGTCAGTCAGTCAGTCAGCCAGTTGGACCGACGGTCCTTTGCACATTTGCAGCTAAATCACGTACTCTGTAAATGTGCTACTAATGAGCGCAGGAGAGAAGGCACAGCGAGGAGTGGCTACACTGAGAGAAATATCTTTAGCTAGATTGAAACTTAAGAGTTTACATTTATATGATACCCGTAGACTACCAATGTCCTCTTTTTTGCAAAGGTGTTTATGATAACTTGCTATCTTTTACTACAATTCGACTAATTTTGGTTATAATCATAATTGAAAAATTATCTATTATATAGTATTATTACAATTACTATATTATAATTATTATTTTATTATATTTTTACTGTTACTATAACTCTAGGAACTCAAAGTTATAGTTTGAATAAAAATAATGGGTCATATATTGTGATATATTATATTTCTAATAAATATATATGATATATGGAACACACTGGAATAAAGTTCCTATGCTAAGGTACTTAGGAAATCAATTGAATTAAGTGTTTCTACAAGAAATGGTTCCATGTTTTTCCTAATTGAAATTCCCTTAATTACTCTAAAGTAACTATACAATATTTTTTGCAGTGCTTTAAGCGGCGGCAGTCAGGCATCAAGGAGCCTAATGTCCCTGATTTTACAAATGATTGTCGAACAAATACCCCCACCCATTAACCCATGTGTGCCCACCTTGGCACTCGGCTTCCACACACACTCACACACACACACCCACGAACACACACAGAGAAAGTCGATTCAATCATTGCGGGGCGTGTGTCTGTGTAAACAGGTTCTATAAATAAATGCTCATTTCTTTGGGGGCAGGAACAATGCCCCCGTAGAGGTGGTTTTACTCTGGTAATGGTGGCGTTGTGGCAAAAGGGACCCCCCAAAGTTTTCAACAATTGGTCCAGCCTAAAAGCAGGCAGCAAAAAGTTAACACAATAGTCATAAACCCACGCCGATTCACATATTTCCCCGTAGTAACCGAGCTTGTCAAAATAACTAGACGTATGCCATCTAATCAGTTGATATATTTTTGGAAACCAATCAGTTAATGGCAAAAAATTCATTAAGTTTAGAGTATTATGTATTTAAATATATTACTTTTAGCTTCAGGAGTTACAATTTAAATATGTTTTAAAAATATATTTATCAGGATTTGACAAATCCTTCATTATTTTATTCAATGTTAATAAATTGGAAATAGTTTAGAATTAAGTTGACCTAGAAATATTTTTTAATACACAATAAAAAGATGGATTTTTTTTACAAATGGACACTCTTTGATTTTTACAATATGCCTCAATACTGAAAATATTTATGGGTATTAAATTGGAAATACTTTAGAATTGAGTAGACCTTGAATTATTTTTGAACACACAATAATGGCACGGATTTTTTACAAATGGAAACGCTTTGATTTATACAATATTCCTCGATACAGAATATATTTAATAGTGTTAAATTGAAAATACTTGCAAATTGAGTTGACATAGAATTCTGTTATGTAGGTACTTTACATACTTAATAAAAAGTAGTTTCTGCTGGATTTTATGTACAAATGAAACCAGTTTGATTTGTAATATTTCCCTCAAAACAGAATTTATTTCATTGCTTTAATATTTCATTTACTTTGCACAAATAAATTCTGTAAGCCTGCGTCAATGGTTATGGCAGTTAATTGAAGTCCCACATTTAAATACAGTTTGAAATGTACTTACCTGTTGAAAGGTGGCAGCAATTTGAACGCAGAGACCAACAAATGGCAAACAGAAGTGAGCCAATTGGAACTTTAACTTCGTAGAACTAACAAAACTATCTGGGCAAAATGTCAGAGATCTGTTTCCGTTTCCGATGAGTTTCTAACTTACTAAGTTGTTTCCAATTCGAAACAAAGTTTCCTGAACTGGCAAATAAACAGCAGCCGAGAGATTGGCTCAATATCTAGGAGGCCTCACTGTACTTTGATTTTTTTCGGACAAAAATCTCAACGATTTCGAGAAAATGTTTCGCAAAAATGCCCTTGAGACTAGAAAGTTTACATCAGTTTTTGGCTTTGAAGTAAAAATCACTTGGGGAGTTGAATTTCAGTTTAAGTTCTTTATAAGTGATGTGAATTTGTGGAAATTTTGTGCTTCATGTTTTAGTTTTCCTTCAGTCAATTAAGACAAATTATTCTATTTGAATTTGGGCAAAAATTATTTGGGAACATAATGAAGATTCGATTTTAATTTAATTTTCTCCTGAATTTTAAAGATTAAGTCGCTTGATTAGCTTCAAATTGTGAAAACTAAATTTAGATTAATTTATTTCTATATATATTGCTTCGTTTATTGCCTTGCATTGGTTTGATATAAACATACTTGTGTGTTTTTTTAGGGGAGTTGGTAAAGTGTTAAACATAATATAAACATTGGCATGATAAATAAATGTGGCCTTACACAAAAAACATAATTTATTTAATGTATTTGCATGACAAACGCCATATAATTGAAGTTTACTCTGCGGTTAAAATTACAATGGTTAATTGCCAATAACAAAAGTGGCCTTTAGATTTATTTGCGGCATTATTATTTGCCAAATCCATTGGCATTCGAAACCATGGAAGTTAATTGCAAGTGCAGGGGACCAAATTAAAATACCGAAAACAAAATAGGAAAACAGGAAATCATTCGAGTAAATTAAATTTGTCAAAATATTTACGTACTAGATGCCTAAATCTAGATACATTATGCGTATTTCATAGAGTGCTTTCTCTACTTACATGTTGATTTTGTCTTCTTAACTGGCTGCTGCCTCGTTTGAGCTTGGTTTCCTGGGTTCTGGTTACCTTTTTGGCTTAGGATTTCTTCTCCCCGGGTTTTGGCATTTAAAATCAGCCTGGCATCTGCCGCTTTTTCTCTTCCTTTTTTTCTTATTTGTTTTATTTATATGATCAATGTTAAAGCATCTGTTGCTTGTCAGGTCCTCTGAGTATGGCTTAAGGATTCAGTGGTGAGTAGATCAGGTATGTATGACTTCTGAGTTGTTGTACTTCCGTGGTAATCAGGTAGTTTGAGTGATTCGATGGGGGTGCTCGGATAACTATTGCATTGCTTTCGGTTCACAAAAAAATAAAAAAAATACTCTTGTACTCTTCTAATGTATAGTAGTAATTCGAGACACAAACACACTATGTTTTTTTTGGCACTTTGAAAAAAAAAACTATTGTCCTGTGACTTGTTGCACGTTTCCCAGATTGCTACTGTGATTGAGCTGAGCTGTTGATGTTGCTGCCGTGCTGTTGCTGTGTTGCCAGTGTTGCTGTTGCTCCTGTTGCTGCTGTTGCGAGGCGCACAACCTTTTGGCTTGGATGTTGAACAGCATCTGTTGCTCCGCTGTTGGCCAACTGACGAAGCCACCTCGTGTGGCGGGCTCTCGGCACTTCGGCTTTGAACCCACCCCCTCAAGAAGGCCACCCACGCCGCCCACTCTGCCCCAAAAACGCCCACTCCACCCCCCGGGAACAACAAGTGGAAAGTGTGTAACTGTAACGACGACCATGACGACGGCAGCAGCAGCAACAGTCGAAGCAGAAGCAGCAGCAACAGCAACAGCAACAGCAACAGCAACAGCAACAGCAACAGCAACAGCAACAGCAACAGCAACAGCAGCAGCAGCAACAGCACGCCAGCAACAGCAACAGCACGGCAGCAACATCAGCAGCTGCGACAGCAACAGGCTTACGTGGCGCCCAGGTGATACGATGATGCGATGGAGTGGCACTACCAATACTCGGTCTATTTTTCGGGGGTTGCTGCCGCTTGAGGGGAAATTAAATGGCAGCTCAGCTCGCTGAATCGCTGATTAGGGGAAGTATTCGCCTGATGTTGCAACCGACGCTTTTCATTCAAACACCATCGCAAATGTATTGAAAAATTCGGTGGATGGTAACGATTTTGCAGATCCTCAGATTTTATCACTTCTTAAACAACTTTTTTTATGCAGAGATTAGTTATATTTTCAAGACATATTCACAGAGTAAACTTTACCTTAATCCTTTTCATATACTCGTTTAGTAACCATACCAATAATGAAAGAAGACCAGAAAAAGTTGGGTACCGGCCTTAAGTTAAGGTTATACTTAAAATTGGTTCTTCCTTCCAACTGAAATTAAAGTGTAGAAGAAGGTCTATGTTAATTGTATCCCAAAGAGCTTAAAATTATTTTAAAGTACCGATATTGCGTCGCACTGCATCATGTCTGCGATAATGACGAGTAATGTAGGGAGGAAATGGAAGGTTCTTAAGTAAAAGTTCTTATTAAAATAGTTTTTTATTTTTTGGTATGACCCTAGTATGCGGTATAGGAAATACCACATTCACAACCACATCGGAATGGCATTTTACCTCTTCAACCCTGTTTTTCAACACTGGTAAGGATTGCTTTTTATTTTAATAAACGGCATTTAATGAAACAAATAAAATGCGCAGAATAAATGTATTCCAATTGGATATTTAATTAAACAAGATATTCGTTTGTTAATTGTGAATGGTAAAATGCAATTAAAATAGAGAATCGACCTCAAAGCCATCTGAACTAGACTTAAGAATTGATTCGCCCATGATTAAATTTTCAGAAATGGCGCGGAAATACTGGTATGATACTAGATACAGCCGAACTATTTCCAAATTTGTAAGCCCTGCTAGTAAATAAATAAATCATGTTATTTATTATTTTCCAATACTTGATAAAGTAGGCGTTTTAAAACTATAAGGGTGGAACTGTCATTTGGAACGGTATATAAAGAGGGCTTGGCCGTTGATAGAAGTCATTTGACATCAGAAATGCCTAAAAAACCAACCAAAACGTCTCTGAAAAGGAAGCCAGTGCAGGAAGTGCCCCGCGGTAATTCGGAGGAATCGTCCACCAGCAAGGGACTCCGCCCGAGGCCAGTTCGTCCGGGAGTGGTCCACCCATCTGTTACCAAGCCACCGGATCCCATTGGTAACCTGGTGGTGCGCAAGAGTGGCACTATGATTCTGCGTCCGAAGCCGGCACGTCCGGGAATGGTCCACCAGAGCGTCAAGGCCTCGAAGAAGAATGTGGATCCGTCTCCCCGCCAGGAGATGGCTTCCACAAGCCGCGGCCTGGCCCGTCAAGTTGATAGTTCTAAGCTATCCTCCCCACTCCCCGCAGAAGCGGAAGAATCCTCCCCACTCCCCGCAGAAGCGGAAGAATCCTCCGAACTCATCTTTGACCAAGAAGCTGCCGGTGGCCAAGGATGTCACCCTCAATCGGGGATCGGGGATCCCTCCCCTAAGTCCATGTAGAGCGCCACACCCATGCGCAGAAGCGCCGAACGCGCCGCGGAATTGCTTAAAGTCTTATTCTGGACAAATGTCTTAATAAAACTCTAGCTTTTCTGCAAAAGGGATTTAATATTGGCATTTTATATTTTCTTGATATTTGTTTTAGCTGCGTTGCTTAGCATTTCGAGTTTTTGAAAAGCTACAACTTTTGATTACCTACATAGGTAAGGTACAAAGTATTTGGAAAATAAAATACATAGGTACCATCGTGTTCTTAAAGTAAATAAAAAGCTTTACTTAGGTAAGGTGAAAGGTACTAAAAAATGTACCTACGTACAAGAACTTAGGTACTTCCCACACCTGTTTAATTATTGAACAAATAAAATTTATAAAATAATGTCCATAACTCGTATATATATGTTTACCTTAATTCAGTGCTTATAAGCAACATTTAAAATAATTCTTATTAAATGCAGAAACATTAATTTATTTGTTTGTTGACACTGTTTTTCATTGCAAAATTAATATTAAATTCATAGGGACATATTTCGTGTTTATATCTCTGTGCAAATTGTTTTTGTTAAATGCAGGTACATTTATTTAACTAATTTATTTTGTTCAATTTTGCTGGCATATAAGGTAAATCTAGGTACTCCCCGACACTGTTTTTCATTGTAAAATTAATATTAAGTATCATAGGGACATGTTTCGTGCTTATATTTCTGTGCAAATTATTATTGTTAGATGCATGTACATTTATTAAACTAATTTATTTGTTAAATTTTGCTGCCTGGCTTATAAACTTCATCCATAACCATTATCGTTAAGGGAATTGCTGAATGAGGCGTTGTTGATAATATATAAAAACCTGTACCAAGGTAGGGTTAAGGGTACCACAAAGTGTTGCCTAGGTACTTTCTAACTACTCCCCAAACACTGCGAGTTAATACGCAAAATAAATACGTAAAATTAAAATCAAGTTTCTAATATAAGGGACTTAACTCGTATTTATTTAATTCGGTGCAAATTATTTTCGTTAAATGCAGGTACATTTATTTCACTAATTTACTTGTTCGTTTCGCTGCCTGGCTTATAAATTCCAGCCATACCATTATCATTAAGGGAATTGCTGAATGAGGTGTGGTTGAAAATATATATATATAAAAACCTGTACCAAAGTAAAATAAAAGGTACCACAAAATGTTGCCAAGTAGTTTCCAGGTACTTCCAGGTACTTTCTAATAAAAGGGACTTAATTCGTATTTAAATTTCTGCCTGAATTCGGTACAATTTATTCTCGTTAAATGCAGGTACATTTAGTTAACTAATTTATTCGTTTGTTTTTATGCCTGGCTCATAAGGCAAAAGGTACCACAATATGTTGCCTAGGTACTCCCCAACACTACATTTATTGTGAAATTAAAATCAAGTTTCAAATAAAAGGTACCTAATTCGCATTTACACTTCTGCCTGAATCCAGTGCAAAATATTCTCGTTAAATGCAGGTACATTTGGTCAACTGATTTATTTGTTTGTTTTTGCTGCCTGGCTTATAAATTGCAGTGATAACCACTATCATTAAGGGAATTGCTGAATGAGGCGTCGCTATAAATTGCATATTGCATCCAGTGCGAAGCTCGCTGGCAATAATTCTGCTAACTTGATTTACGCAGATCATTGCTATTGGCGCCTTGGCAGCCTTGGTCCGAATGCCAACAGCAAGGTTGCGGGTGGTTGGGTGTTTGGGTGGTTGGGTGGGCGGTTGAGTGGGCGGAAGTGGGCGGCAGCTGGTGGGTGGGTGGATGGATGAGCGAGCTGATGAATTCGGTGGGCCGCATGGATGTGCAACGCCTACGCCAGCGGCTTACCTGTTGGACCTGTGCGCCGTACGGGGCGTATGCGCAATATGCACTTCGTCAACAGGTTAGCCTTGAGCCCCAGAGCCTTGTGCCCCAGCCAAGGCCACCGATTACCCCACCGCCCACGCCCCATCTCGCTCGCACCCGGCGCACATTCAGCGCATGCCCCAGACGCGAAGGCGTCGAAATTCCGGCGGAGAGTCCCCAAAAGCCCCGCGATTGGCCCACCCAATTCAGCACCCCCAGTGGTTGGCCTTTTTATCTTTGAGGGGAATCCGAGCCCGAGAATCCGAGAATCCGAGAATCGGCGAATCTACCCGATAGCCAATCTTTATGGCACCCGATTCTTCCAAAAATCAGTCCTTTTATGGTAATAACTCTCCAGCTTTATTTTTTATTTTGCTCAAATATGTATAAATATAAACTATTTATTTGCCATATTTATTTCTCATATTAAGAGCCACTTATTTAAGTTAAGCATCGTAAATTAGCATATTTTGCACAATTTTAAAATTATAAATAAACTATATTAGTTACAATAATAAAACACCGACTTAGATGCATTTTTTAGTAAACGTTTTAGTCATGTTTTTGAAAAATTACACAGAAGAAGCCATTCTCTTTTGTTTTTCTGATTTATAATTTTTAACTATACCAAAATTCTTAAAATTAAATTTGTATAATAAATTTATTTGTTGAACTTCTTTTTGAACTTCATATAACAATTTTACATTATTTAATATTAAAATGAAATATACTACTCCTTTTAAGGTATATAAAACATTTTATTGCATTGAACAATTTATTTTTCTTAATATTAACATGAAATCTACGAAACAAACAGTTTTTATGATATAAAAAACATTTTATATAATAAAATCAATTTAATATAAATTTGTTTTGTAGATTTTAAAAAATTGCTCAATGAAGTTCACAAAGTGAAATGAAATTATAATGGTATAAATAAGTTACCAATTAAATCAAATTGAAATTTATTTATTTTATCATGGCTGTTATTCATTTTAGAAAACCAAAACTAGGCATAATTAAGTAATTTACTTGGTCTTACTACACATAATAAAATATAACATGTGTTATGTGTTACATGTTTTAATGTATCATCACCTTAATGCACCTGAATGTGCATATATCTTTCATTAAATCCAATCCAATAATGGAATAAATATGTTATCAATTAAAATCAAATTGAATGTTATTTGTTTCATTATGGCTGTTATTCATTTTGGAAAGCCAAAAATTTACTTTGTGTTACTACAAATGATATAATAGAACATTATATCCTGTGTTATGTGTTACCTGTCTTAATGTATTATCTCCTTACCCATTGAATGTGCATAAATCTTTGATTAAATCCAATTTATTGAAGCCGAAAAGCCTTAAGCCAAGGAATTCGCCTATCGCCTGAAGGGAAATGGAAACCTGTGTTGTGGCTCGCTTGGCTAATGAAGCCTCCTTGCAGAATCGATATGCGTGTGTTTGTGAGATTTTGCATTCGCCATTCAGTTTGGGCAGTCATTCAAAACGAGACAACATCGAAATCCTTCCTGCTACACATTTACACCCAAAATGCTATGTAACCTATCCAATTAGGGAGCTGAATGGGTTTCGACTGAGTTAGCACCGTGGGAGCTCAGGTGTTTACTCTACGTGCGGGCAAATTGGCTGCCATGCCAATGGAACTGAATTCTTCCCCCCTTTTTTTTTTTTACTTTTTTTTAATAATTCGCAAGGCTTTAAGTGCGGTGCTGGCGACGCCATTCCAATCCAGTTATCCAGATATTCTGGCCAGCTCGTGTCCTGCCCTCTTGACCTGTTGCCATGGCGAGGACACACATTAAATTTAACATAACCCTGCTCTTTTAGATCCTCTTTCTAAAATGGGGGAGCTGGGAGCCATGCGAAAAGTCATAAATTGCGTCAAGGCAAGGTCGGGGTGTAATGGGTCGAATACGTAATACCTGTGCAAGCGCAATTATCGGAATTACTGAAGGGGTCATAAATGGCTCAAAAAGGGGGAGAAGAAAACACTGCATTCCAATTTGATTTTAGTTACATAAAAACAGGTCAATCCTATGTTTTCTAGCCTTTAAAAATTTTAAAGGTGCATTATCTATATTTTACAGGTCAAATTTTAGCAGTTATATTCATTTTTTGATCACTAAATTCACAAATAAATGTTTTATTTATCTGAAATCCCTTCATTATTCATTCTGTAAATTTACAGCCATCACCTCGCCAACAATATTTATCTTTCAGTTGTGATAAATCGAGGCTTAACATATTTCTAGTGTGAATCAGCAACGCATTAAAACCTCAGCCCATAAAAACCGCATTATGCAACGAAGTAACTCACGTAAATACCTTCAGATATAGATAAAGATTCGTTCGCAGGTGCAGTTGCAGATGCAGATGCAAAAACAGATGCATCTGATCCCATCTGCATGCCCCACACATTCCGATGCAAATGTAATTCGCTTTCCACATTTCATTTTTCAACTTTCAACTCTGGCCAACCAGAAGGGAAAAAAAAAGCATAACGAATTCGTTTTTCACAAATTGTGACCAGAAAGTAAATACAAATATTTATATCAGCCCTTCATGCGAGTGAAATAGGGGGGAATAATTCGTTGAAGTGGTTCATCTGTTGTACAAATATGTGGGACTCGAAATGAGTTTCACTGCGTACATAGCAAACAGTGTGCCCAAAAGTGCTTTAACAAAAAGTCCAACCAAAATGAATCATGTCCGTAATCGACCTAAAGCACAGCAGTCTCTTGTTTTAAGTTTCAATGCAATATTGTGTGATGGCAAAAAAAAATGGCATTGTTTTCACGTTTTATTTGTTTGCTCAGCGGGTGTAAGAACTGTTTTAAAATGAAAATAATTTATTGTAGCTCAAAAAATGGTAAAATATACGTTTAAAAATTATATTTCATAATTGTCTGATTTATTCGTGAACTTCATCAAGGCCAAAAATGCCAGGAATTTAATCGGAGCCAATTGAGTGAAGAAGTGGTTTAATGGGAACAGTTAATTTATTTATTGCTGGAATTGGCTGGGGTCTTCGGTCTGCAATTTTCGATGGGTTCCGGGTCCCATTCCAAAGTCTGCATTATTCTCCGAATGGTCAAGTAGCTTCGTTGTGAAGGCCTCTCGCAGGGCCATCCGGTAATCGTCTCCGTAGTACCGGATGTGCTCCAAAAGCCTTCCCCGGCTGTCGATTACGTAGAGGAAGTGCGGCTCTCGGTCATCGGGGACATCCTCTAGGACCTCCGCCGGCTTTGGTAACTCCATGCGATCCTGGAGATCGTAGCCGCCCAGTAAACTGGGTTCCGGAAAACTGCTGACCGGCGGTACATACACATTGATGCTGTTCTGGGTGCGGGACATTCTTTTCCACTGAAATTTTGGATAAACTGATCAAAAGAGAAGCAACTTATAGAAATTTCAAATCGGTAAGATAGTTGTGTTTCATTGAACAGACATCTCAAGGCATTCTTTTCAAGAAATATACCTAATAAAAAACGAAATGCTATAAAGAAATCTGCAAAATTCCGCAATGTTTTGCCATTTTTCTTCACCTTCTATTTATATTTATTTATTTCTGCTTTTATTTTAAAGACCAATAGAACCACTACATTTTTTTTGACCACCTTTTATAGTTTCCAAAACCATTTATTAATAAGTGAGCCACTTTAACTACAATTCAAATTTTTTGTCCAGATTAAGATACAAAAAATATTCATTTTATTATGCTATAGATTTTGGAAAGACACCAAATGGACCTTCATCGCCGCTCAGACCTTTATAATAATTCTTAAATAAATAAAAAGAAAAATGTTTTTAAGTTTCTGAATATTTTACTAAGCCTCCTGCATTTGCCAATTAGCAACTTTAATTCTTTTCGCTTCCCTGTCTTTTAAATGATTTTAGATTATTAATATCTAAAACTTGCTAATTATGCTGTCTGCATGAGTTTGCACTAGCCAATATAAAATCCGTAATTAGTGTGGCTGCTGCAAATTATTGATATCAATATTCACCTCTTTTTCGGTTTTAGTTGAAATTAATGAGCTGACAAATTTGGATTACAATTTCACTTGGAAATTATTTTTTCTGCATTCAGCATTTGGCATTTTAATTAAAACCCCAACTAATTATGTGTCACAATTTACCAGGCCTATTTTTTTTGCATACACATTAGTTCACGCATGGATACTTGAAACTCGTTTTTAATGCTGTTCCATAAATTACATTTGTGTCGTTAATTAACGAGATGTGGCACAATTTTTACATTGTATTTGATCAAACAATATGCACATTGATTGGCTCTGACAGGAGGCGTTGTCATAATTTGAATTCATTGTATTTTGATACCTCGTGTTTGTTCTGTTTCGGTTTCCGTTGACAATTAAACATTCCTGCCCACGCAGCGAGGGAGGAAAGTGAAGTTATTATGTATAAAATATTGTATAATTCATTGTTCCCATTTTAGTCATTGTATTTATTGACTTTATTTAATCACTTGAAGCTTTTTTTAAGCGTGGCAAGTGTTGTGTTTATTGAAATATTTTTTTAAGCACGCTTCAATGCAAAAAAAATATTTGTGATTATTTTTTACCTATTTTTCAAGTTTGTTTTTTAAAATTATTTTTAAAAATTTTTTTGAGCTAATTAAATTGATTTTTTCAGATTTCTTCAACTGCCCTTTTTTGTGGCCTTTCAGCCTTTTTAAAGCACTTACTAAGAAAAGGTATATTAGTTAGGTCAACGAATTAAAATATAAGAATTATTATTATTATAATAAGATAAATAAATATACTGGTTTATTTATTTTTAATTTAGAAAAATGTCCAGGAAGAATGCCCTGACAGTTGACCAGATTTTTCCACTATTTTTCACTATTCCCAGAGCATGTGAGATTCGCGGAATTTCCTGGCGGCACTAATCAAATTATAGACTGCATTGTGATGAACATGAATGGCAATGCACAATGGAAATTGGATGCTCTTTTGACTCGCAAAAGGACAATGGCAGAACGCACCATGTCATGCGGTCATGTCCACCGACACAAGACAAATAATTAACTCTCTGATCAAATTCCAATGTCACGAACAGAAAATCGAATTGGAGCCTTGAGGTCCTTTAAAGCCGATCAACGAAGGACAAGCCTGCAAAATGGCTTCCTGCTTAAAATATTAGTTCAAATTTCACAAATAATTTGAGAATCAAAGGATTCTGTTGTCAATTAAATAATTTCTGTATCAGGCATCTCAGCTTTATTCTCTTTAATTCACTTATTAGAATTTACAAATTTCAAATACCTCAAAATACTCCAAAAAACATTGCATAAATAAGGTTTAAAAAATAAATTTATAAAATTTAGTTTTTCTGGTGTCCATTCGTTTTAAAAATAAAATTAAGGCTCTAAGGAATGGAAAAAATATACTGCTTTTACCAATTTACCCATTTTAGGTGATAATATTAAATATATATTTTGTTGAGTTATTAATTTATACATTTTCACTAAAAAATATTCAATAAACACTTTGGGTAAGCTTTAAAAAATATATTAAGAATTTATAAAATGTTGTTATTCTGCTATCCCTAGGATAAAAAAAAGTAAGGGTCTATAAAATGGAACATTTACAGTTTTTAAATAAATTTGTCAAAGTTTTAAAAGCATTGATACTTAAATCACTTAATCAAAATTTACCAATTTTGAGTTAAGTCTTAAATATTATTTATTTTTTTGCGTTGTTACTTATCCATTTTTACCACAAAATATTCAATAAAAACTTTTTTCTGGTATCCATAGGTTTAAAACAAAAATTTAGGCTCTAAAGAATGGAACAGTTACACTGTTTTTAAATAATTTAGCCGCAATTTTAAAGCAATTTTGTTTTTAATATTTATAAAATATATTTTTGTATGCATAGCCTAATCAGGCCAAAAATTCTTTTCTACATTCTATAGCTGTCACAGGAATATTACCTTCACATACTCCAAATTTCATGGTTTTTTTTTATTATTTAAAGAATTGAAATAGTTGAAAAGCTCCCAAATACCTTTCATGTTATTTTGCTTAATACACCATAATTGGACTTTCAAAGCGAATAAATTCATAGAGCAATCCTAATGCAGAGAGGTCCCTTTACCACACGAGGTGAAAGCCATGGTCAACGTTTCGTCAGAAGGCACTAATTGAACACTCTGTCATGGACAAAAACAGAAAGTCGACACCAAAACAACTGCATCCACGGTCACGGCGAGGGTCATAATTAATTTGATTTCCGGCCAAACTAAGTTAGTCGGTGGCAAAAGTTTTCTCATGAACACCGGACACACAAGCAAATAAACACAAAGTGCTACATTTTACATTTATTAGCCGCTTTTTCTGTTAAATAGGATGCATTTTGGCCTTGCCGGCGCAATTTATGAATATTTCCTGCAATTTTAAAACAAATTTCTGGTTTAATGGTTTTGCTAGAAATTTTTAAAAACTATGTTAGACTATTATATTAAAATAGAATACATTTTACAGGGATTGACTATTTTTTTTGGTTACCTTTCTATTTCATTTTATGAATTAAATTAAATATATATTTTAAGCACTTAAGGCAAAACCAATTATTTATTTTATGTCACTTTCTTAGAAGAAATAAGATTCCTGTACAGATTAATACTAGCATTGTATTGCTCAGCAAATAAATTAAAATTTTTGTTCAATGACAAACGATATTAATCAATAAATTTTTGGTAAATATACATATTAATTTTCAATTAATCGTAAAATAAATATTGCGCACTTAGAACTAGATTACTTAAATTCCTGCAAGCTAAATGTGGTTTTCTTCCCCGTGAATTTTGTCCTTTTTTGATAGGCATCTGGTTGCCAAGCTTAGTTTAACCCATTCCTAATTGGCAAAAGTACCTTGCTTTCAGTTTCCAGAAATTCATAATAAGAGTTCGCCTTTGCATGTACAGCAATTTTTAAGGGTGGTGGCTTATTAGAAGTCGGCACCCACTGGATTCCTAGATCCGATTCGGAAATGTGAGATGAATTTCTTACCCAGAAGCCCCATGCAAAGGATGCAATTCCACAGAACAAGCGAATTCCCCCCAAAGGTGTTGCAGCTCCTTTGATGGAGGACATTTCCAGGACCTTCTTTCAGCCGGCTTAAAATGAAACAAGCCAGAAACAAGGCAGACACAGGAATGCAACAGCTGCCTGTTTATAAATTCTCCTTCATCTGGTGATTTGATACAAATGGCAGCTGGGCAACTTATTAATCACAGGGCCAATATAATCCTTTGGGGCAGAATGCAATCATCAACTGAAATCCTGCCAAAGGCGTTGGCAGAAAAAGCAGCAGCTGTGGAAATTGCGCAGTTCTTCAATGTGCTCGAATATTTAATGTTTAACTTTTAGGTACAATATATTAAATATAACATTTTTTTATCATTGACCTTTTATTGCTTAACTTTGAGGTCCAAGCTATTAAATATATAATTTTTAAATAATTAAATATTAATTAATGATTTTCCTTTTGTTACTCTAACTATTTAGTATTTTGTTAGCGAGAATGCAATTAAATTAATAAAATTATTGCACATTTCCATTTAATTATATTTAAATTCCGCACTGTCCGAACTTATAATTGCAAAATTATTATATTAAATAAAATATGTATGAATTGTTAGGCTCACACCTTTTTTAATATAGAAAACAATTCATTTAAAATAATGCGTGTGCAATATAATTGATCGTTTTTAAATATCGTAAATAAAATAAATAACCTAAAATATTGCTGCATGTAATTCCAGCTGATATATATATTAATAGCATAATTTTCTGCATACCAAAATATTTTTCTGTTAAAGCTAAAAAATATTAATTTGAATAAGGCTCTTTAAAAATATTAAATATATATTTAAATGCCATAATGTTCTGTATTCCAGTATATTTTTCTGTTGAAGCTAAAAAATATTAGTTTGAATCGATTAGAGCTCTTTAAAAATATTAAATATATATCTGAACATTACATATAAAGTTCTGCACTCCAGAATATATTTTCTTTAAGGCTACTAAAATATTTATTTGAATTATTTAAGGCTCTTTAAAAATATTAAATATATATTTAAATGCCATAATGTTCTGTACTCCAGAATATTTTTCTGTTAAGGCTACGAAAATCTTAATTTGAATTTATTAAAGCTCTTTATAAATATGAAATATATATTTAAATACCATAATGTTCTGTACCCCACAATATATATTCCTTTAAAGCTACGAAAATATTAGTTTGAATTAATTAAATCCCCTTAAGAGGCCACAATCTGGGCGTAAATGTGCCACAGACAATAATCCGCATATGGTTATTGGCCGTCGTAACTTTAATTCCACCTTAATTTAAAGCATTTAATTGCTGCGACTTGTGAAATCCTTAACTTCCCAGTGCCGGTTTACCAAGGTGTGCGATGGTTCACATGAGCTTTATGCCCGGGACAATAAAGAGAAAAATAATAAAGGATATGCGAATAAATTGTGACTCCTTCTTTTGTGGCTGTGGCCCATCTCTGGGCCATCGCTTTCCATCTTTTCCATCTTTCCATCTTTTCCCCCTCGCAAAACACACAATGTGGAGCACATTGTGGCGTTTTAAGCGGAAAATATGCCGCACTTCCGCTTGCCACACACACACACACACACACAGACACAGTTGACTTGGTTACCGTTATAAGACAGACGCCAAGATGGCTGCCACTGTATCTGTGTGCCACTGCTTATGCGTGCGAGTGTGTGTGCGTGAGCCAGAATTTACTGCCATTATATTTATATATTATTATAATGCCAGGATGGCAAACAAAGTGTTGACAGAGCGGCTGGGCGGAGAAAAGAGGGCAAAACGACCACCACCAACGACTTACGCTAACCAAATACGTTTGCGTTCCGTTTCACATTTAATTGCCTAATCGCACTTAAGACCGCCGATTCCGATTCTGTTTCCGTTTCCGGCATCGGTTTAAGGCCCCCTTTTGAGCCCAAAATCTCGGATTTTCCCCCTGGCCGCCAGGAGCACTTTAAAATTGAATTTCAAGTCTTGGCGAGGCTTTGGCGAGAACTCCACTGGGAGGGCTAGCTATTTACATTTTGAGTTAATTGAATACATTGCGTTCGATCGGATAAACTCACTTGCCCTGCTACTTCGGCATAATTAGGAAATACAATCAAAAGGTTTTGGAAATTTTAAATATTTATCTTATGCTTACACCCAAAAAAATGGGAGTTAAGTTGTATTTAAAGTAAACCAGAGGCGGTATTGAAATTGAAGTATAGATTCAAGACTCAATAATATACATTAAGACTAACTTTACAGTTTCATTTCCATATTAAAGAGTCTAGAGTTTCGATGTGGTATTATTTGTGGTATTATTTTTCACCCAATTCATTTCAATTTAAAACTTGGAAATAACTAATTTAATGCTTATCTTATTCAGGTGAAATCGATATTCAATAGTATCACTGTTTTTATGGTGTACTAACAAATTACATGCCTTTTTGTAAAGTCAGCTAGACAATTATAAAAAGATTGCCTTGTTCTAAGAAATGTAGGTAAATGAAGTGACGTTTACTTAATTTATTCATTGCATTTTGCAATACATTTAAAATGACAGTCAACAAACTAAATACATTTTTTAATGATATACAATTTAAAGACTTTAAAAGTATTTATCACTTTTAAAATATAAGTAATCTTTTATATATTTTTTTTTAACCAGCCACAAATAACTAAGCGGCCTTGTCATTCATATTCCTGTTTATACTTTTGTCGTGAAAACATAAGTTTTTTCTGAGAAAATTTGACTTATAGACACAAACAAAAAGTTTCGTTCAAGTTAGATAAAAATCAAGAATAGGAAGATCAAGGGTTGGAAGTTAAACTATATATACAAATCTTCCAACTACAGTTATTTTGTACCTCTTTAAAAGTTCAAGGAAAAAATATATAAGAATCAATACCCCTTTTTCCTTTTTTATGATAAATTTTACATATATTGCTTTGTATTTATACTTAAAGGTAAATCCTTGCTTAAAATCAATTTGATAAACAAATAAAAAGCGAAATAAAAACGCTTAGCGCTACGCTGACATCCAGGTTAAATCGCAGAACACTTTTTGCATTGATCTCTATTGACCCAATAATTCAGTTAATATTTTAAAACACCCGCCAAAACGATTTCATTTGAACCAGCTCGACCTCGAGTTGTTCGCTTAATTGATTTGATTTTGGACTAGCCCTTGGCAGAAGCGGGAAAACATGAAAAACCAAGGGCGCAAAGGATTCATTACATGCTTTTTGTCCTTAATTATCGAGCTGAGTGCGAGCGGTCTTATTTACCCACCTGGCCGCATCTTTGGGGTCTTTAATTGGACCTTGGGTATTTTTGGGGAGATTCAAGGGATAAATGCATGGTAGTGGGGGAATCGAAATGAAATTCCCCTGGCAAACAATGGTCCAGTTGCGTTCATTATCATTCACCGCAATCGGAAGGACACAACACGACACGACATGGACAAGAGAAAACTTTCAAAAGAAAATTGCAACAACAGGAATGGGTTTTCCCAGGAAAAAGTAGGTGGAAGGGGGGACTCCGTGTTTCGAGGGACTCTTCTGTCAGAAAGCGGAATAGTCCTGGTCCAAGGAGTTCCAGCCAAGGACCAAAGTTTTGGTGTGAAATTAAAATTGGAATTAAAAGCACAATGAAGCCAGGCAGCATCCAGACAGCAGTAGAAAGAGAGGGAGACAACGGACAGCAGAAAGAGACGGCCTATCTGGGGCAGAGTGAGACGGGTAGAGTCTGGTATTGGCCAGGGGTCTTAGTGCTAAATGATTTATGGCTGTTTGCATGCCCCGTCCTTATGCAAATTGTTTTCGAGAATCTGACAAGACGATGAAGTTTTCATTAGGGTGCCATTAGAACCTCCGTTTAAGTTATGGCAAAAATGTCGGCCCTCTTCCCTTCAGCTTGACATTCATAACGCCATAAGCTGGACACGCAGCATACGGTTGATAGATCGTTGGAAAGGAGCTTTTTGTTTCACTTTAAAAAAGTAGTATAAGAAAGGTTGTTCTGCCTCAGCCTTTGACTAGATGTTTTTCAGTCGTAATTTGGTCAAACCATGGCACACAGCCTACAGACAGACTGTTTTGAACAGCTTATAACTTCGACTATTGAGCTCCATCACTTTTCGGGAAACTTAATTTTTCACCAATTTACACATTTTTCAAAAGGGGGTACAGTTCGATTTTTTGCAAAAATGTCAATAATAGAAAATAGGTTTAAATGCCAATAGATTGAAAATTAAACAATGAGCTCAACGAGGTATGATATTCCTCATTCTGAACTTTATTTGCCTTATGCCAGTCAAAACACTGATTTTTAAGGGTGGAAAAGTAAGTAATAAAGAATTTCACTGCACTCTTTATTATTTTTATATAAATATTTAAGACCTTTCATTTTGTTTTTAAAATTATAAATAAATAAAAAAAATATATCATGGTAGCTGGGAGAACAGCTTCTCGATCAGAATCAGTATTCGCTTTAGTATTCAATTGAAAACATTCTCGTGAAAGGGGAACAAAATTTTAGTTTTACATAAATAAAAATATAAAACAAAAAGTATGGACGGGAAAAAGAGCGGAATTGCAACATGTAAACCGGTTTACAAGTTCCAGAAATCAGCGAACATTACAATCAATGGCTATCTAAACTTTTTGACCGAATACAAAAAGCGATATTGCGGAATTTCCCCACAGGTCGTGATACGTTTTGGAGCTAGAGAATGGAACAAGATGAGTCTACAAGAAAAGGAACGGTTTAATCATATGGTAAGTAAGAAATATCTGAGGTATGATAAGTATTTAGTAATTATCAACAAACGTGTGTTAGAAACAACCTTTGGCACCTCAAGGGCTTGAAAATAGGTCCCATGGGGACAGCCCCGATAAGTCTGAGTGGTTGAAACGTAGTCCAGTTCGCTCTCCGTATTCCCGTGAAAGGGAGTCCAGGAACAAAAAGAAAAGGAAGCCTTCCAAATCAATCAAGGACCAAATCAAGAAGAAAGCCGGACCTCCTTCGCTTCAGCCAAAGAAACGCGGCTTTATACCCTTCATGCGCAGGTTTCAAAGATTGAATAAGGACTTGCCGCCCAATGATATGTTGAAAAAGGCAACTCGTATTTGGTGCCGCCTGCATAAACGCCAGCGCAAACCATTTTAGAACCCACTTTGGTAAAACTATTTCAATTTAAGCCTTACACAAGCAATAACATCTACCATTTTTTCAGAATTGTGAGAACTGGATTGAAAACACTTTCAAATTTTACCCGTGCTTATATATGGATAATTCAAGGGAATCGCTCCGGACCTACGTACACATGCATAATAAATAAAATTCCAACTTCAAACGATTTTAATTTTGATAATTGGCTTTACTTTTTAGTGTTCCTGAAGTCTTTATTTGATATTTTATTCTGACTTTTATTTGCATTATGGCAGCCAAAAAACTAATAATTTCTTGCGGAAAATAGGATTCAGACTTCAGTCAAAAATTCCCCCTTTTAGCGGGTTTTCAGTTGTAGTTTGCCCAATTTACGGCGTACAACTAAAAGACCGACCGTTTTTAGTAGCTGGCTACAAATGCTATCGATCCCCAGAACTTTAAGGAACATTTATTTTTTGACCCATTTTCGCATTTCTTGTAATTTCAAAAATACTAATTGTTTAGTGGTTTTTCAGCCGTAGTTTAGCCAAATCAAGGCGTACAGCTAAAAGACCGACTGTTTTGAACAGCTTGCTACAAATGCTATCGATCCTCATCACTTCCAGGGAAATTTATTTTTTGACCCATTTTCGCATTTTTTATAAGGGGGTGCATCAGTTATTTTTGGGATTCAGATTTTGGTCAAAAATAGTCATTTTTTAGTGGTTTTTCAGTCGTAGTTTGACCAAATCAAGGCGTACAGCTAAAAGACCGACTTTTTTGAGCAGCTTGCTACAAATGCTATCGATCCCCATCATTTTAAGGAACATTTATTTTTTGACCCATTTTCGCATTTTTTATGCATCAGTTATTTTTGGGATTAAGATTTTGGTCAAAAATAGTAATTTTTTAGTGGTTTTTCAGTCGTAGTTTGACCAAATCAAGGCGTACAGCTAAAAGACCGACTGTTTTGAACAGCTTGCTATAAATGCTATCGATCCTTATCACTTCCAGGGAAATTTATTTTTTGACCCATTTTCGCATTTTTTATAAGGGGGTGCATCAGTTATTTTTGGGATTCAGATTTTGGTCAAAAATAGTCATTTTTTAGTGGTTTTTCAGTCGTAGTTTGACCAAATCAAGGCGTACAGCTAAAAGACCGACTTTTTTGAGCAGCTTGCTACAAATGCTATCGATCCCCATCATTTTAAGGAACATTTATTTTTTGACCCATTTTCGCATTTTTTATGCATCAGTTATTTTTGGGATTCAGATTTTGGTCAAAAATAGTCATTTTTTAGTGGTTTTTCAGCCGTAGTTTAGCCAAATCAAGGCGTACAGCTAAAAGACCGACTGTTTTGAACAGCTTGCTACAAATGCTATCGATCCTTATCACTTTCAGGGAAATTTATTTTTTGACCCATTTTCGCATTTTTTATAAGGGGGTGCATCAGTTATTTTTCGGATTCAGATTTTGGTCAAAAATAGTCATTTTTTAGTGGTTTTTCAGCCGTAGTTTAGCCAAATCAAGGAGTACAGCTAAAAGACCGACTGTTTTGAACAGCTTGCTATAAATGCTATCGATCCTTATCACTTTCAGGGAAATTTATTTTTTGACCCATTTTCGCATTTTTTATAAGGGGGTGCATCAGTTATTTTTCGGATTCAGATTTTGGTCAAAAATAGTCATTTTTTAGTGGTTTTTCAGCCGTAGTTTAGCCAAATCAAGGCGTACAGCTAAAAGACCGACTGTTTTGAACAGCTTGCTATAAATGCTATCGATCCTTATCACTTCCAGGGAAATTTATTTTTTGACCCATTTTCGCATTTTTTATAAGGGGGTGCATCAGTTATTTTTGGGATTCAGATTTTGGTCAAAAATAGTCATTTTTTAGTGGTTTTTCAGTCGTAGTTTAGCCAAATCAAGGCGTACAGCTAAAAGACCGACTTTTTTGAGCAGCTTGCTACAAATGCTATCGATCCCCATCATTTTAAGGAACATTTATTTCTTGACCCATTTTCGCATTTTTTATAAGGGGGTGCATCAGTTATTTTTGGGATTCAGATTTTGGTCAAAAATAGTCATTTTTTAGTGGTTTTTCAGCCGTAGTTTAGCCAAATCAAGGCGTACAGCTAAAAGACCGACTTTTTTGAGCAGCTTGCTACAAATGCTATCGATCCCCATCATTTTAAGGAACATTTATTTTTTGACCCATTTTCGCATTTTTTATAAGGGGGTGCATCAGTTATTTTTGGGATTCAGATTTTGGTCAAAAATAGTCATTTTTTAGTGGTTTTTCAGCCGTAGTTTAGCCAAATCAAGGCGTACAGCTAAAAGACCGACTGTTTTGAACAGCTTGCTACAAATGCTATCGATCTCCATCATTTTTGGGAACATTTATTTTTTGACCCATTTTCGCATTATTTATAAGGGGGTGCATCAGTTATTTTTGGGATTCAGATTTTGGTCAAAAATAGTCATTTTTTAGAGGTTTTTCAGTCGTAGTTTAGCCAAATCAAGGCGTACAGCTAAAAGACCGACTTTTTTGAGCAGCTTGCTACAAATGCTATCGATCCCCATCATTTTAAGGAACATTTATTTCTTGACCCATTTTCGCATTTATTATAAGGGGGTGCATCAGTTATTTTTGGGATTCAGATTTTGGTCAAAAATAGTCATTTTTTAGTGGTTTTTCAGTCGTAGTTTAGCCAAATCAAGGCGTACAGTTATTTTTGGGATTCAGATTTTGGTCAAAAATAGTCATTTTTTAGTGGTTTTTCAGCCGTAGTTTAGCCAAATCAAGGCGTACAGCTAAAAGACCGACTTTTTTGAGCAGCTTGCTACAAATGCTATCGATCCTCATCACTTCCAGGGAAATTTATTTTTTGACCCATTTTCGCATTTTTTAAAGGGGGTGCATCAGTTATTTTTGGGATTCAGATTTTGGTCAAAAATAGTCATTTTTTGACATTCCTCATTTTGACCTTTACTTGCATTATGCCAGCCAATTTGTTGACCGATTTTCGCATTTTTCATTTACACGTTTCTTTACAAAGTGGTTGAAAAATTTAAGTTAAAAACTTTTTTAAATTTATATTTATTTTATATAATGATATTCATATTATATTTTTTGTTATCTTATAGATGTAGAATGGAAATCGTATGTGTCTTGATCAGTGTTTACAGATTTCTATAATATTATTATTCTGCATCAAAAGGTGCGTTTTGAACAGGCGATGTGCTAGTGTACAGTGTACATTGATTTTCCTTTGCTAAGAATTTAGAACTATGTTCTACTTGGATAATAATTAAATGCATAACCACTGTGAACTATGACATTAAGTTAAGCACTCATGCTACTAGCATAATGTCTATTTGCTCACCCTGGCTGTCACTTCCAAGAAGCTGTCCTCCCAATTATGCAAATTCTGAGTACAATTGTGAGGCATGCATCTGTCATTTCTATAGCAAAACCATAGAAAATATGTTTCAAACTAAGAACGACTGATGGAATTTGTGTGTTTTCTGAGCTTCTATATGTGCCATCTAGAAATGCATTCGTTCTTATCGAATATGTCAAGTTTGGAATATAGTGTGGCATATAACAGTACTTATACTTTCCATTAAAACTATCTAAGAGGAAGAAGAAATAACAATGACTAAAACACGAACCTTTGCTTCCGAGATTTGTGCTATAAGTTATATCATGTCAGCCATTAGTCTTTTACCACACATCAATCAACAATTAATAGAAATGATATCAACTCAGCCTACACAAATAATAATAATATGGGTAAGATTGTTTGTTTAAGAGTTATATTTACTTTAAAGAACGAATTTAAATATAAACCAAAAGAAACCAGAACACTCATCATTACCACCATCGGATTTACCTTCCAGTTCAACACCTTTTTTATATAAATTTACAGGTATTTTTAATAATTTGAAAACAGAGAAGGGGTTTATTGAATAACTGTTTACAGATTTATAAGTTGAAACACTAGATGCCTGGCCATTATCATTAAAAACTAAAACATCTGTTGTTCAACTTGCAAGAAAGTCATTTGATGATGCTCTCATCATATTCAAAGAAGTTCACATAAAACCACCTTCACAAAGTCCGTTAATGATCAAGTAAAGTGTATAACAATAAAATATTATTGATAATATTATTTTTTTGTCAAAAACAATGACATTTTTCACCGAAAAAATTCTTTTATAAAATTTAGAAATTATGTAAATTTTCTAGATAGTTCAAATCAACTTCTAAATCATCAATTATTGCATTCAAACTGCAATCTGTAATATCGCACTATAAATTATTATTTTAAATATCTTAGCAATTAAATATTAAATGATATCACCATTATTTATGTTAAAATTATCATTTATTTACTTATTAAAATTGTCCAAGAGTCTTTAATGACTGAAATGTGTTTTTAAAAAGTTTCCAGCAACTTTGTTGGGAAAGCCGGAGAAATGTCATCAGTATTTACTCACGAATGAGGGATTCCTCTGTGAATTACTCACCACTCCAACTCGTTTCGCCGCACCTGTGGAAACTAATTTGAAAGTAATTTGCTTTCGCATAGATTGCATATTCCCCTGTCAGGCCACCGCACATCATAATCATAATCACATAAATCCCCCCCCCCCCCCCCCCCCCCCCCCCCCCCAGTAAAATATAAAAACCCCAAGCAATCAGTCGCCAAAATTGTGGTAGCAACCCCCAAAGCCAGAACCCAGCATCAAAACCCCGAAAAAAAACACAGAGAATCCTGCGGTAATCGATCATCATAGGGGGGAAAAACTCAGGAACATACCCAATTTGTATAAATTATTAAAATATTGATTTATTAGTTGAAAATTTAACATCTAATTTAAGACGGGCGGCTTCAACTTCAAGTGAATTTATGCGGCAGAGCTAACGAATTTATCATTATCCCCCAGAGCATAAATTGAAAAATAAATACGGCTTCTATTTATTATGTTTTTCTTTTCTGCCCCTCGATAGAACCCTTTGGTAAAATCTGAATACTGAATACTGTTTGTGCAAATGAAAGTGCTGTGCCAGTGTGTGTGTGTATCTGTGTGAGCTGGCTTGTTTACTTGTGTGAGTGCCTTTTGCGAACAGCGGAGGCCGTAACTCAAAGCAAACTCCCCACCGACTTTCCCTTTCCTCTCACGTTCAGCCTGGGGGCGGGTCAGCCACGCCCACCGTTGGCTTTTCCAGCACACACACACACATATGTGTTCTGCACAAACACCCACACATGCACACCCACATATGCACGCACACATGCGACGCATTCAAAGTTTATCCAGCGCCCGTTTTGCACATTAATTTACTGACCTTTTGCACTTTTTCCATAGTTTTGCAGCAGCACCTCCCCGCGCTGCCACGCCCCCGCGCTACGCCCACCATAATGCACTGAGAAAAAAACCAAAAAGCAAACTACAAAGTTTAAAACTTAAATTAAACGTAATTATTACTTATATATTATTTATTAAATTAAATTATTTATTAAATAAACATAACAAGCTATCTCCTGTTTTTATAAAACTTTAATTTTGATATAATGGATTTTTTTTTTCCTGCACAGAGGAAAAAAAATTTTTCCGAAAAATGCGATGCTTTACGGGCAAATATACATATATACGCCCACCATAATGCAGTGAGAGAAGAACCTAAAAGCCAATTACAAAGCTTAAAACTTAAATAAAACGTAATTATTAGTTATTTAGTTTGGTCTTATTCAATATAAACATTATAAAAAGTTATCGTATTTGTGGAAAATCTTTAATTGTGATATAATGGACTATTTTATTCCTACACAGAGAAAGTTCTTTCGTAAAATGCGTTGTATTACGAGCAAATATAGGTTTAAAAGACTTAAAAAAGTAAAAAAAAATTGTTTCAAAAATCGGTAAAAAATTAGTAAAGCCAAATTTCCAAAAAAAAATTTTAAATTTAAAAAACTTAAACTTTTACTATTTCTCGGTGTGTATGTCAGCTGTAGGATATAATCGAAAGGAAATCTTAAAAAAATATTATTATTACATATACCAAAAAAACACATTTCCTTAATTACTCGTCATAAAATTGAATCCTATAAATTTCTTAAAAAAGCATTCGCTTATGTTAGTTTTATTATTTTCAGTGCACTACTGATAAAAAAAGTTTTTTTCGACTTGTGTGGCTTTGGTTGGCAGCTCGCGATTGCCTGTCTTTGTCTATTCGCCACCACCATACCCATCTCTTTCGATTTCGCAGAACCCAGAATTCAGAATTCAGAATCTGGCAGTGGAAAATACCATGGCCACTAACCCCTAACCAGTGACCAGTGCCCGGTAACCGGTAACCGGTGACGGTAAGCAGTGACAGTAACCAGTGACTGACCAAGTCTGGCAGATAGATGGTTGCCGGATGTTTTGGCCCGGTCCAGAGGCATATTACAATGTATGATGAATGTGTGACACTTTTGCAGCTTGTTTGTTTGTTTATTGTTTGGCCCACACCCCACTCAAACACTCAGACACCCTTCGCCCGTCGTCCTTTGCCCCCTTTCGACCCTTCACCCCCTGTTCTTTGTGCGCGGCCAAAACAGAAAGCAAACTGAATGGCAAAATCAACAGTCAAACGGGGAACAACCTAGAATTTCGCACTCTCTATACAATTGCAGATTTTTCTTTAATTATAATAATATTTTATTTGCAAATGTTGGTTTGATTTTTAGCTACTGAAAGAAAGATGAATCAAAACTTTCACCACTCGGAATATAATCTTACACATCGGAATCCGATTTCATATAATATATTTTGGTGTAAATAAATATTTTTTTATTTCTAAAATGTTGACGACAGTCTTAAGTGTTAAAAAAATAATAAATAAGCCATATTCTAAATTTTAGAATAGTTTTAGAATCTAAAACACTGCATCAAGATTTATTATTTCGACAATGAATAAATGTTTTGACCTATTCTTAGGGTTTTTTTTTTTTAAGTACCAGTGGCTTTACTATGACAGATACAGTGACTATACTTTTAAGGTCTATTACTTCAGCAATAGGATCCCAAATTCTAAGTATAAAAACCTAAACAGTTTATAGCTCAATACTCTTAATAAGCATTTAAATTTTTATTAAATGACCTATTAAAAATGACCCAAAATTTAACTTCTAAAATCACTAACTAGACCCATCAAAATCCGCTTTCAATGTGTCTGCTTTCTCAAAGTTGCTTTTACTATCCAAAAATCTTCATTCAAATTTCGATTTTAATTATTTCGGTCTCTCTTGGAGCATGAAAAGTTAGCTCTAATCGAAGATATCATGTGTGCGATCCAATTTTCACTGCATTCTCCTGTTCTACCGGCTTCCGTACTTTGACTTCCGTCTTTTTGGTTTATTTCCGTGCCACAGCACTGCATTGTTCGACCACAGAATGGATTTGAAAGTCTCAGGACCCTTCGTCCTGAAAGGAAATAGGAAACTTTTGTTGTTTGCTTTGCCCATTTTTAGCTGAGTGTGTGTGTGTGCAAGGAGAGTTTAATAAATTGTATCTTCTGGTCCGCACCCATAAGCATATGCAGATTACTCTTCGTGTGTGTGTGTGTGTCTTTGAGTTTGGGTGAAAGTGTGGAAAGGGCTTTTGCAGGACATTCAAAGGAGGGGGGGTGGTGAAAGGATCTGGGGGGAGGGGCTTCGAACAGACGCCCTTGCTCTTTCATTTTCAATAACGACAAAGCAATAAACTTGCCCAAAAATAAGTTGGCTGTTTGTTGACGCTCCAAACTGGGCACCACATCTGAAACTTTGCGGGGATTTCGGATGGAATGGTGCCCAGGACACGATACCAAGGACATCGTAAAGGCAAAGATATGGAAATATTTGTTTGTACTTACATGTATAACATTTTTGTGTGTAAATATGTATTTTTTACCTTTACCCTTCATAAACTTGAGGGCAAGTAACCACAGATTTTCTACAGAACTATTAGTCTTTTTGTTTTTAGTGCTCTAAAAAGGAAACTTTATTATTTATACATTTAAGAATCAACAATGAATATACATAATTTAATATAGGTACTTATATTTAAGAACACAGTATTTTTAAAAATATTTTAAAAATATAAGAATCATTTTAACACAAAATTTTAGTCCTTAAAATTTACAAGAAATTGTATTGTGAATATAGTTTGAGGAAGGCCTATGTACATTACTGTTAAGAATAATTTCCCCTTGGTTTGATTAAGAAACCCGAGTACTGTCAATATCTATTAATATCATTGTTTTTATATTCTATATATTATTTTAAAATCAAATTGTTATTATTCATATGAATAATAAATTTGAAAGTCAAATGATCAAACAAAAATGTATTTCTAATAGAAATTGAATTAATTTATGAAATGCAAGTATTTAACATATAAAGAAAAAGTTATTTTATTATAAGCTTTAAAGCTAACTTGAAAACTTAGTAGCTTTAAGCTGGGTCATTTTATAAAAACCTGTTCAAAAATAAATATAAGCTCTTTCTAAGCTTTTACGTTCTTCCTAAGGACATTTGGCTTTTAAGCTTTAGAGCTTATTTTCGTTACAAATACCTTATAGCACAGGTATAAAACTTACGAGTCTAAGTCCCAAACCCAATTCAATACCTTAAATGAAACTTTTCAATTTACATAAAATACAAAATATGAATAACTACAAACAATTTTTATATTAAATCGTTTAAGATTAAGCAAGCCTATTTTATATATTTTGTTAGACATATGAAATCGGTTACCTTAACATACTGCCTCGTCACCAGATAGCTTGGACCATGTTTTCTCCCAATCTTTCTGGTTAACCAGTAAATGATCTCAGAGTAGTTGACTGATAGGCAGACACGTGAATGACCCACAGTTCTAAGAGCGATAAAAAGCCATGAATGGTGCTTTATAGAGCCACCTGCTTAAGTGGGTGGGTGCTTATCGAATTCGCAGAAGAAAATATGCAAAACAACGGCGATAAATGCTGTGTCAGTGGAAAAATGCAACGAACTCGAGCGATAAGTCACCCAAGAAACACTATAAAGCTCTGGATTCGATCTACAGAGGGCACAAACAACTTGAGATGCATTCGCAGCAGAAGCGCACGATCACCAGCATTAAGGCTATAACCATGATCCTAATCCTGATCCTGCTCCAAGTTCTTGGAATCCTGGCGGCCCAGAAACACTCACCCATCGCCAATTGGCAAATGGGTGATCCGCACTACACGAGTGACCAGTACGCCAAGATCCTGGGCGATGCGGGAGTGGGTCAGGATTCCGATGAGAAGGACAATAAAGGAATAAGAGCCATGCAGATCCAGTATGTGGACTACCAGCCCAACTGCCAGCCAGGTGGAGTACCCGTCTGCGCCACCAATGGAACCGATAGCTTTTACTTCGAGAACAACTGCCGGTTGGAGGCGGCCAACATGAAGATGCTTTTCCAGTACGGCACAGGTGAGGTCGAAATAACATATAATCAGATATACCCTACTCACTAAAACAAACTATCATAAAAACCTTGACCAATTTTATTGTTAACTACAGAGAATTTACTGTTTATAGGTACTTTTAGTACTTCAAATCTTAAGTTCTCGATAACAAAGCTTCGACAATTTGTATTTTCCTACAATTTTTGAGAAAATCATTGAAAATCAAATATTTTTTTACAAGTTCTCAGATTAATCACTAGAATATTGTTTAAAAATGCCGATTTACAGAAATATAATATTAAACCTTAAATGCATAATTGTCAATGCAATCATAACAAAATACTTCGAAAATTGTTTCAAAGGTAAAATATTAACATTTATTTGAAAAAACAATTTTTAAAAACGTTGAACTATTTTAAATCAATTTAATAATAAATATTTTAAAATGTTAGGCTTACTCATTAAAAAATAGAGGATTTTAAACATCAAACAATCTTTGAAGCTCTTTAAATGTTTTTCTACGGACATGCCTACTTAAAATGTCATCTCTCTCTATACTTATTTGGAAAAACACAATCCTTACCTATTGCCCTGAGTGATTGATCCATGCAGAACTTGAGCCCACGGAGATGGAGCGATGCCTGCCCACCTGCCAGACGATGAAGTGCACCCAGGTGGAGCGACCAGTTTGCGCGCTGGCCGAGATCGGAGGAGCTGTGCCCCAAACCTTTGCCAACGAGTGCGAGATGCGACGTCGTGAGTGCCACACGAGACAAGGTCTGTAAAAATTATAATTGGATTATCATATGGAGAGAAAAATCCCAAAAAAATCGTAAACCAATTTTAAACCAAAAAACCCTCTAACAACCTGATATCCAATCTTCTTACTACCTAGTCCTGCGAATCCTGCACTCAGGTCCTTGCCAAACTCCCACAAAAAGCGGTCGCAAGAAGAAGCTGCGTCGCAACAAACATAAGCGACCCATTAAAGCCGCATCCATCTCAAAGTTTGATAATATTCCTAAGAAAGTATACCTAATGCTGGCTACTCCTGCTCCTTGGAGCGCCACCACCACGCCAAGGACATCCACCACCACCTCAACCACCAGGATCACCACGACGCCCAGGATGAGACCCACCAAACCCACCAGCACCAGTCCCTCACCCATGCAATTCCAGCAACTGATGAGTTTGGCCAATCCCATGGTCTCCGTTTCCCAAGCAGTGGATGCCTACAATGTGTACAATATCCCCGATGTGGGTCACGATTACGGCGAGATAACCGACTCCTCGCTCTCGATGTTTTTGCCGGAAGTGGGTCGTGTCACGGAGCCCTATTCCCCAATAGAAAGCACTACCAGTACCATCCCCACCACCACATCCACCACACCCACACCAGCTTTAATCACAAGCACCAAGAAATCTAGGATCACAAGTCTTCCGGGCACCACCACCATCAAGAGTTACTCCACCACACTGATGTCCAGCACCACTGAGATAAGTCAAGAAACCACTTCGAAGGTTTCGGAGGCCATAAGCCAGGCAATGAACACCACTCAGAAATCCATTTTCACTACAACTCCTCAATTTAAGGCTTCTTGATGGATGATTGCGTCTTTTTTAAATTCAGCTACTTGTTATTTATTGAATCTATTTATGCTGTTTATTTTAGCTGTTTAGGATGAACAATAAAACTATAAGAAAATCGAAAAAAACTAGTGTTATAAAATTTCCCTCGTGATGGAAGTTTTTCTCTAAAAAATCCATCAACTGCAATCTCTTAACAAAAATGTTGGCTCGCTATTCTTGGCCTTTCTTGTCTTATATCTATGCGTAATAATAATGTAGGCATTCAATGCATGAAATCCCAGAAAAAAGAAAAGGTATTAAGTTAAATAGCAATATACTCGTAGACTTGTAAAAAAGGTGTTGTACGACGGTACTGCGTTACTTTAATAAATAGTGTTGCAAAAGTGTTCTAAAGTTGCCGATGTTGGAAACAAATATCCCAGCCAAAAGCGTGAAGCCCAATTACTACGTAAAATTAGATGGTACTTAAATTCGAAACATCTTTTTCGTTTACTTGGATTATTAATAGAGAAAAGAAGATAATTTTGTTGAACTCATTCCAACAAAAAAATAATTTTTCTGGGACACGACAACCCTGGTCAGTCGGATTTAAACACTGGAACAGGACTGATAGGCCCAGTCAGCTGTTTTATCAAGGTAGGCCTTTGCTGCTTGACGTGTAAATTACCATAAATTCCATTTTTCAATCATTAAAACGACTGACTTATATAAAACAGAATAGGTATATGAAATAAAGACTAAAATATGAAGTTCTCCAATTCAATAGTAAGCAACACTGTGCGAAAAGAAATAAACCTTTTATCTCTAATTGGACTTTACCGCAGCTGATCTGCCTTTATGGATTGGTAATATGCGACTGGATATTGGCCGCTCCCCAACCCAAGTGCAAGCTACACCAGACTATTAATCCTTCGGACTACGACCCCGTTGATCTGACTGAAGATCCCATAACTTCTGCTGAAGTAAAAGCATTGGAAAATCAAGTGGAGCTTGTCAATTCGATACTACTTTGGCCGTTTCAGTTTCTCGGTAATCAAATAAGAGAGCAGTTTGAAATAATGCGGCATAATACAGCGGTACTAATCGACTTGGAACGTCGTAACTTCAAGATTCAAAGGGAGAAGGAAGGCTTTGAGTCGGAAATGGATGACCAGGAAGATGAAGACCAAATTGAGTCCTACGAGGATAAGGAGCCGAAACCTTTTCGTCGACCGAGGAACAACAAGAACATCACCCCTTTCGAGCCTTGGAATAGTCCACAATCCCCGGTTGAAAACCTTTTGCCATTAAAGGACTATCATTTCACTGTCGTCGAGATTCACCACTTCAGACTAAGCAACAAAACTGTAATCGCCAACTACTAACTCATAAAAAACCAATACCTTTAGAGTACAATGATATATTATTTTATACAATTTACACTATTAACTTAAACAGCAACATTAACTTATCTGGTAAATAGGCTTTGTTAACACCCCAAGAATATAAAATATATATTGCTGCGGTTGTCGTAACTTGTTGTATATAGCTTTAGGTTTTTGGACTCTCGTTTGCAGGCCTTTATCTAAAGGCCATCCAGAAGTTTTCTTATCCTCGGCTTCTTCATCCCCGGCAGCTTCTTAGAGTCATGGGCTGGATAAGTTTTAAAGGAACTTGAGAATCGATAAGTTGGATATCTGATCCTCCTTGGATCGCAATTTCATCAGATTCACCATGAAAATTTATAATTTAATTTTCCAAAATTCCAAAGCGAATTCGTAGAGACAGGGTTTTTATTAAGACGAGCCAGCCTGACAAGAATAAAATAAAAATGTTTAATTTATTTGTATTTTGTCAAACCCAAAATAATTTGTCTAGATTCTCCTCACCTATGCTGTAGAGTAAACTGTTCATACTATTACATCACAAATAAATAGAACCGTTGTGCTCATCGTGTGAAAAATCGACCAATGCTCAATAGTAATGTAAACATTTAATGCATAAAGAAAATAAAAACCAAAGGTTATAAAAAAGCAAATATACATACAGTACTGTCAAATTTTCATAAATAGGGTTGCAAAGTTGTTTTGGACTTGCCGCTGTCCGAATAGAAAATCCCTGCCGAAAGCGATTCGATCTATTTCTTTATTTAATTAGGGTGAACTTAACAATTTAATCTCGGTAACTAGAATTAATTGTACTTATTGACAGAGAAGAGGAAATAAAATAAATTGTTCACTATTCATTTATGTTCATTCATGTTCAGAATTCATTCCAACATAAGAATTATTTTTTGGTGTACACGACAACCCTGGTCTGTCGAAGTTAAACACTGGAAAAGGACCGATAGGCCCAGTCAGCTGTTTCATCAAAGTAGGCTTTTGCTGTCTGACATGTGAACTACCATAAATTCCATTTTTCAATCAGTAAGGCGACTAACTAATAAAAAACCGAATACGTATATTATATAAAGACTTTAAAATATGAAGTTCTACAAGTCAATGGTAAGAAACATTGTGTGAAGAGAAATGAATCTTGTATCTCTAATTGAACTTCACCGCAGCTGATCTGTTTTTATGGATTGGTAATATGCGACTGGATATTGGCCGCTCCCCAACCTAAGTGCATGCTGAACAAGACCCGTGAAGAGCCTTCGGAATCCGACCCCATTAATTTTAATGAGGACCCCATTATTTCTGGAGAAGTGAAAGCATTGGATAGGCAAATTGAGATGCTCAATTCGATAGTTGTTTGGCCCATTAAGTTCTTTTGTGAGGAGGCAAAGAACATTTTCAAAGACTGGGAGTATTTACAAACTTGTGAAGTAGTAAAAAGAAGCAAAGCGTGGAGTCAAAAACGGATCACCGGGGAGATGGAGTCCTACGAGGACTAGGAGCCGAAATATGCCCGCCGCATGAAGAACGGCAAGGACATCGCCACATTCGAGCCCTGGTTAGTCTACAATCTCCGATGGAAAGTCATTTGAAACTACAAGAACCCAATATCACTATCTTCGAGTTGCCGCACTTCAGACTGCGCACCCGAACTATAAAAAAACCAACCACTTTCAAAACACAACGATATATAATTTCATTTAAAAAATTTATACTATTAACATAAACAGCAACAATGACTTAAATGGTAAATGGATTATGGGTGTTGGATTATGGATTATAAAGTTAGTTTAGCAGCCCAAGAATATAAAGTATAGATTGCTACGGTTGTCGGAACTTGATGTATCCAGTTTCAGCTTTTTGGACTCTCGTTTGCAGGTCACCTCCAAATTTACCACAGTGCCGTTCTTACTGACACTTTCTGTCCTCACGATTTCCGGGACTTCCCCTGATTCAGTCTCCGTGCTATTGGCCTCTTTCTGTGCATCCATTGTAAGTCCTTGTTGCACTTCTGGCAATATAGCAGAGGTGGTATTCCCGGAAACAGTGGGTGCAGAGGTTGAGTTTTGACTGGGTTCTGGCAATGTTTTGTTTTGGGACTCCGCGACTGCGTTAATCTTTATGGCTTTGTCCAAAGACCTTACAGTAGTTTTATCATCCTCTGATTCTTCATCCTCCGGAGTTCCAGAAGAGCCATAGACTGGATACGTTTTATAGTCACTTGAGGATGGATAAGTTGGATATGATGGGTATGTCGGTTCCACTATGGGAGTGCTAGATTCTGGGGTAGTCTTTGCCTCAGTGGTCTCTTCAGGTGTCTTCTCAGTACTTACTTCCACTGCATTTATTTTGAGAACCTTATTTAAAGACCCTTGAGTGGTTTCTCCATCATCAGGAGCTTTAGTAGAAACATAGTCTAGATTAGTTTTATAGACACTTGAGGATGGATAAGTTGGATATGATGGGTAAGTCGGTGCCGCTTTCGGAGTGCTAGACTCCACCGTAGTCTTCGCCTCAGTGGTCTCTTCGGGTTTCTTCTCAGTACTGACTTCCACTGCATTTATTTTGATGAGCTTATCTATAGACTCTTGAGTGTTTTCTTCATCTTTAGGAGCTTCAGTAGAGCCGTAGACTGGGTAAGTTTTATAATCACTCGTAGATGGATAAGTTGGATATGATGGGTAAGTCGGTGCCGCCTTGGGAGTGCTAGGTTTTGAGGTAGTCTTCGCCTCAGTGGTCTCTTCAGGATTCTTCTCAGTACTTACTTCCACTGCATTTATTTTGAAAACCTTATCTAAAGACTCTTGAGTGGTTTCTTTATCCTGAGGAGCTTCAGTAGAGTTATAGACTGGATAAGTTTTATACACACTTGAGGATGGATAAGTTGGATATGATGGGTAGGTCGGTGCGGCTTTTGGAGTACTAGATTCCGAGGTAGTCTTCGCCTCAGTGGTCTCTTCAGGCTTCTTCTCAGTACTTACTTCCACTGCATTTACTTTGAGAATCTTATCTAAAGACTCTTGAGTGGTTTCTTCAATCTGAGCAGCTTCAGTAGAGCCGTAGGCTGAGTAAGTTTTGTAGACACTTGAGGATGGATAAGCTGGATATGACGGATAAGTTGGTGCCGCTCTTGGAGTGCTAGGTTCCGAGGTAGTGTTCACCTCAGTGGTCTCTTCAGGTTTCTTCTCAGTACTTACTTCAACTGCATTTATTTTGAGAACCTTTTCAAAAGGCTCTTGAGAGGTTTCTTCTTTCTCAGGAGCTTCAGTAGAGTTATAAACTGGGTAAGTTTTATAGAGATTTGAGGATGGATATGTTGGATATGATGGGTATGTCGGTGCCGCTTTGGGAGTGCTAGATTCTGCGGTAGTCTTTGCCTCAGTGGTCTCTTCAGGTTTCTTCTCAGTACTTACTACCACTGCATTTATTTTAATCACCTTGTCTACAGACTCTTGTGTAGTTTCCTCATCCTCAGCTTCAGTAGAATCATAGACTGGGTAAGTTTTGTAGACGTTAGAGGACTGATAAGTTGGATATGATGGGTAGGTGGGTGGCGCTTTGGGAGTGGTAGATGCTGAGGTAGTCTCCGCCTCAGTGGTTTCTTCAGGCTCCTTCTCGGTACTCACTTCCACTGCGTTTATTTTGAAGACCTTATCTAAAGACTCTTGAGTGGTTTTTTCGCCCTCAAGACTTTCAGTAGAGCTGAAGACTGTGGGTGCCTTATAAATATTGAGGGATTGATAGATGGGTTTGGTTTTAGGCGTGCTTGATTCTGTGCTAGTTTGCTGCTCAGTGGTCTCTTTAACTTCCTGTCGAGATTCCTTTACGGCGTTAATGGAAAGTGAAGGCTTTGATGGCTTTGCTGTGGTTGTCGCGTGCTGTGGAGAAGCAGTCGTCGCGTATTTCTTTAAAGGAGGAGCAGTGACTCTGGACTCTGTGGAACTGGGCTCCGTGGGTAGTTCTGCCTCTGTTGTTGGGGCTTCAGTCGGCGAAGCCGTCGTGGAGGGCTTTTGGGTGGTTTTGTTAGCTGGTCCTTCGATCACGGCATTTACCTTTATATTCTGCCTAGGGTTTGATGTTACACTTGGGGCCTCAGTGGTGTCTTCCTGCTCGGTTTCAGGTGTTGTGGAAGTTGTTGTGGTGGAAATGCTTGTTGTGGAAGTGGTTGTGGGGGAATTGGTTGTTGTGGTGGAAGTGGTTGTTGTGGGGGTAGTGGTGGGAGAAGCGGTTTGTGTTTCCTCGTAGGTTGGATTTGTATAAGGTTTGGAGGTAATGGCGTAATCGGACTCAGTGGGTATGTTTTCCCAGGAAATCTCATATGGGTGATAAACTGGTGCCTCATAGGTGGGTTTCGGGGATACAAATGACGATTGTGGATAACCTTGAGGCTGAGATTGCGATCCATATGGTCCGTAGGGTCCGTAAGGTCCAGCCGATCGTTGAGATCCATAAGGTCCTTGAGATCCATAAGGACCTTGGGATCTGTAGGGTCCTTGAGGAGGTGCAATTGCTCCGTAAGAGGCATACGATCCAGAAGATCCATAGTTCGGTTGGTATGGGTTGATCGCATAGGGATTGTAGTTTTGAGCGCGAGGTGATTGGGCGACTGGATATCTACTTTCACAGGGGCCATCGTGCTGCTTTCTCCAAGCTGGAATAAATAGTTTGGTGACAGTCATTGTAGATATAATATTTTATATATATAATTCTAATAATTATTATTATTTGTTCTTTTTTCATACAGTTTTTACGAATTACATTACTTGAATAATTTTTTCTGATTATGAAGCTTAAGTCAGTATAACTATGACGTACACTATGTACAGTTCTTTATTAAAAACCCATGCCTTGGCGTATGTACATATTTACTGACAAATTGTTGACTAAAACGTGCCGTTTAAAATAAGCTTCTATCAGTTTAACAGTTTCGCATTTATATACAATTAAACTGAATTTATAATTATCAAAAAATGATGAAATAAATATTAAAAATTTGCATTGCAGGCAAGGAAACGTTTATAAAATAAATAAATGTTTTAAATTCAATAAAATAAATTTTTTGGTACAGTAAACACTAACTATTTTTGTGTTATATGATCCAAAGAGTCTATCTTAATTTGTCCCGAAATACTTACGATGTCCTGTGCGGCACTTGACCAGCTGCAGCTCGCATTCACTCCGGAAGTTTCGCCTGGCATCCTTGTACTTTCCGCAAATGGGATTGTACTGATCCTGACAGTTATCCGGGCAGACTTCGAAAGTTTCGCACCTATTCTCATGGATGATCTCCCAGTCTGCAGAGAGAGACAGAGAGTTTGACTTGGTGAGTGACTAATAGGCGGTTGATGGACCCGAGGGCAATACTCACTTATTCCTGTCAGGGCCCGGAAACGTTGGACCTCGCAGGGACTGGGAAAGGTGGATGGCTGGGCACCGGGAGCACCGGCACAAACCAGACTCTCGGGACCCGACGGCGGACACGGTAAATCATATGGCTGCTGGTGCTCGAAATAGTGCGGTGCTGGGTAGTAAGGAACTCCGTAATCCCTAGCCTGAACTGCGACGAGCAGGGCGATTCCAATTGGTAGTAGAATTGCTGTCATATTGAAAGAACGATTCGAAAACGACTATGCCATGACCCCCAACGATTCCAGTTTTTATACGTCCAGCTATCCTAACACTTGGTGCTCTCATACACTTGCAATGCTCGTGTACGTGTCGGGGACTCTGTTTTTTATTATTATTATTTTAATATTGCTTCCATAACTCTCGTATCAATCGGCAAAAACCAGACGCCTCTTCTCCCACTTTCATTCCGTCTTGCAGTTCATTATGAAATTTATTATTACCGCCATTATCGCGGTGGCTTAGCTCAACCTTGAGTCATGTGAAATTGTCTGCGAGCCGCAGTTCTTCGGAAAGAAATGAGCTAAGACATGAGTCAGCAGAATCGGAATGAAGAATTTTACAGCTGGAAACTTGCACTTGACTTCGACGACGGGTTGAAGGGCGTTGCAAAGTTCACGTGTGGCACTTTTTCCAGCGATCGAAGATCACGTTTCCCTTGATATAACACTAACTCTATGTACTTGTATTTTGATTTCGAATAAAAATAGAAACGTGTTCCGTTGGCTTAAATGGAATATCGATCATTGGAATTATAAGTATTTCGCAGTTTATACATTTTTTAAATACCTCTAGATTTGTTTTGGTTTTTTATACTGAACTAAAACTTTTGTTCAAATCAAGATTTTTAATTAATTCTTAAGGAAAATAGTATGAGAAGTATTTTTTTTTGTGTATTAAAGTATCAGATTTTCTTTATTGGGTCCTAAATTACAATGTCCAATTAGTAGGTATATATTACATGAGATTGGGCATAGTTCGTTGATTGACCATACCACTGGTAGGATGGCGTTCCCTGAGGTGATGTTGTTCCCGTGGTGCTTTTCGGAGTTGTAGTAGTGCTGGTCGGAGTTGTGGAGATACTCGAAGAAGTCCTCGCTACAATGCATCCAGAGAACTGAAAGACAATCCTTGATCCTGTGGTTATCAGAACTTTGGTGATCTCCGTGCAGTTTGGTTCTCCCGTATCCGTGTTCAAGGCCACGGCTTCCAAATCGAAATCTACAAGCCGTTCGTCCGCATTTCTGACCTCAACAGTCAAGGGTTGAGCCTGCCATAAAAGGTGTTTATAACTATTAGACTTCTCTGGTAATGTATTATATTTATATTATTTTACTTACAGATGCGGCAGTGTTTGAAGTTGTGGAGGAATCCGTTGTTGTTGTCGTAGAGGAATCTGTACTTAACATCGTTGTTGGATCTGTTGTTGTCGTTGTAGAAGAATCTGTGGTTGTAGTTGATGTGGAAGTTGTTGTTGTTGCAGAAGATGTGGAGGTTTCTGTTGTAGTTGTGGTTGGAGCATTTGTTGTCGTTGTAGAAGACGCTAAAGTTGTCATTGTGGATGGGACCGTTGTCGTTGTAGAAGACGCTAAAGTTGTCGTTGTGGATGGAGCCGTTGTCGTTCTGGAAGACGCTAAAGTTGTCGTTGTGGATGGAGCCGTTGTCGTTGTAGAGGAAGATTCTGAAGTGGTTGTCGTTGCTGGATCTGTCGTTGTCGATGTTGAAAAATCAGTGGTATTCGTTGTGGTAGGATCGGTCGTCGTTGTTGTGGAAGGATCGGTAGTCGTTGTTGTGGTAGCGTTAGTGGTTGTTGTGCTGAAAGACTCTGTAGTCGTTGTTGAATTCGATGCTGTCGTCGCTGGATCTGTAGTTGGTTCTGTTGCTGGATCTGTAGTTGGGTCTGTAGTTGGGTCTGTAGTTGGTTCTGTTGCTGGATCTGTAGTTGGGTCTGTAGTTGGGTCTGTTGTTGGATCTGTAGTTGGGTCTGTTGTTGGATCTCTTGTTGGATCTGTTATTGGATCTGTTGGTGGATTTGTTGTTGGATCTGTTGTTGGATTTGTTGTTGAATTTGTTGTTGTCGTTGTAGAAGATTCTATGGATGTGCTTGTGGACGGATCCGTTGTCGTTGTAGTGGATGATTCTGTAGTTGTTGTCGTTGTGGGCTCTTGCGTTGTCGTGGTAGAAGGATCTGTGGATGTTGTCGTTGATGGTCCTGTGGTTGTTTCGGTAGTTGTTGTTGACTGAGTCGTTGATTTTAAGGTTGTTGGTTCTGTGGTTGTTGATCTAGTTGTAGTTGTTGTCGGTCTTGAAGTTGTCGTTGTTCTCTCGGTGCTTGTTGTTGTAGAAGCTTCAGTGCTTGCTGTTGTCGTAGATGCTTCACTAGTAGACGTTGTAGTTTCAGTTGCAGTCGTAGTTGTAGATGGCTCAGTTGCTGTGGTTGTTGTTGAATACGTGGGGATCTTAGTTGATATAGGAGCTTTTGTGGTGGTTCTTGTTGTCTCATAACATGGCCGCCTGGTTGCTTCTGGTCGCCTGGTGGGGTAGTTCCAATATGGAGGCCTGTAACTCACTCGGTTCCTTCTCCGCGGAGCTTGAGGCCTCTTAAAAGACCATATCGGATACGGAAGATCGTAGTCCGGCGCTGTATCATAAGTATCTGATGGTGGGATCGCGTCGTAATTTCTGATATATTCTGGATCATTGGAAATTCTGGGTCTGGGTAGGCGGGGTGAGTAAAGCGAGCGGGGCGGTTGAGCTACCACCAAACTTCGGTGATTATAATAGTAGCCCACATCAATTAGCTTTGGCTGCGGCAGCGACGGTGCCTCTTGGCAATAAATAGGGTCTGTCAAAACGAATTCTATAAAGGAAAACATATTAGTTATAAATTATTTATATTTTAAGAAACAAAATATGACAAAGTAAATTCCGACAAAATAGTAAATATATGATGTAAAATGTAATTCAAAACCGAAATATTTCTCACCATCTTGGCCACTGAATATCAGCTTTACATTATAGTCGTTGAGTTCACAGATACTTTCAAAACTGCGATAGCAAAGCCCGCTTTTGCCACAAACTCGGGGGCCACAGGGTCGTTGGTTATAACTCGGAACATTTTTTAGACGTTGAAATCCCGGGTAATCTCCGCGATGACCCTTGGAGAAGGTCAAAGCTGACATCAGGACTAAACAGGCAAGCACTCTCCACATTTTGAAGGTTGGTGGGTAACTGATGACTTCAACTTACCCTTTGACAACTATTTATACGACTGACTTGTTCTTCTCTAAGGTAAATCTCTGAAGAAACAACAATAACTACATACAAGAGCCGCAGACGGCGCCTGTCTATCGAAAGTATACGTGCCAGAGCCCCATTTCCAATGTAAGTGCCGCCAGAAATCCAAAATAAAGTACAAAAAACCGAAAGCCATCAGCGCCCACTCGGGTTCTCTTTCTCTGTTCTCGACTTTGATATTCCCGGATCGGAGTACAAAGAAAATGTCAAGACCAAAACCACGCAATCTGAAGTTTAAGAAACTGCTTGCCATAAAGTTGCACTGCTTACGCTAAAAGCTCAGCTAAGCAGTAGAAAGCAAATGTCTTGGTTGAAAGACTGGATATTACTTTCTCTATTTACTGTAGAAAATATTCAAGTTATTACCGAAACTAAATGATTAATAAATGTAAAATTATTTCAAAACTTAACTGCTCAGCTTATTACTGACTAAAAATACAACAGAATTCGTTTTAAAACCTTGAAAGACACCTTTTTTGCTAAATTTAGAATTTAAAGTATTAGGCACTTACGTTACAAAAATTAATTTTTAGGAAATAATTTGAGAAACTAAAAATAAAATATAAAATATTAATAAATGTTTGTTGAAATTGAATTTAAGGAAATAATTTAAAAATGAAAGACTATGGCTATTTCGGAGGTTAAAATAAAATGCTAGCCCTGTTTACATAAGTAGAAAGTCATAAAATAAAAATTAACAAAATTAAAGTAATATAATTCTGATCCATTTAAATCCGGTAAAAAATAGATTTAAGGGTCTTGGTACTGTTAAAGACTACAATACTGCCAATTTTATAATTATTAAATATAATTACATATTAATTAAAATAAAATATTAATAAAATAATTAATTATAAACTAAAAATGAAATATTTCCGTGCACTTCCGGCGTATAACAGTTTTCGGCAAGCAGTCCAGGAAGCACTGCTTGCCCATTTGAATCCTCGGCGTGGGATTCCTTTGCTCTGATGAGGCATTTTCTTTTCACTTGCCAACCGGTGGCTGTGGCGAGCACAACGGTTGCGGATTCCGGAATCGAATAATTTCTGAATTTTCGATTTTTGAGTGCCGCGATTTTTGGCGCGTTTTTTCGGCGGTTTGATCGTCTTGGCATTCGGCATTCGAGGCGCCAAAAACGAGCTGTGAACTTTGATCCCGAAAGAAAAGGTCGAGGGGCACCCCGTCGTCGAGGTAAACAGAGAGAACATTAAATTACATTTAATTGCACGCGTCATTCACCGAATTTCCTTAATTCGTGCGGCTTTCGCTGTGTGAATATTGTTTGTTTTACGCGCGACACATATTGCTCATACGCCATGGATTCCAGGAAAAAAATGAAGGCGTCCTGTCATGACCCCACACACACTTTAAGCGTATTTATTTTGGGCAGGACCACAAAAATAAAAAAAGAACATCACTGCAAGGAAATGATTTATTCAGGAATCGCATAAATGTATGCTCCACTCTCATTTTATGTCAAAGGCTGTCGCCAGGGGATTTATCAATCTGGTCAGCAATCCTTTGGCTAGGCTCTAAAATAGTCCCTTTTCCATTTCGAATTGCGCATCCGCCGCGTGGGCCGTTTCGTTTGTTTGTCGATTTCATGCTGCGGTTTCTGATTCAATTAGCTGGGACCAGAATATGTGGGGATTGTGTGCTTGTTTGTTACTGCCAGGCTTAAGGCTAAGACCCAATACAAATTCCCGGAATGACTGGCGTTTGTGTGGCAACAAACAATTGCAATAATGCTGCCTCAAAGTGTGCAATAAGTTATGTGAGAAGCGCTGGCAGCTGATTTATGTGCTGTTCGACGGGTCTCGGTTCCAATTCCATTTCCATTTCAATTTCCACCTCGCCACCCAGGCTTCAAGACGAATGCGAAGCATGCTTTCCGGCAAATATCTGTCAGGCTTAATAGTTCCGGATTTGACATGTTCATCATGGCTTTACCTCTCAAAATATTTTTTTTTACACTTGTGGTGTATGAATTCATATAAATTAAATTAAATTTAAATTTTTTTAAAAAGCGAAATGCAATTACCGAATGAAAATTAAATAAAAACTTAAATTGAAAAGAAAAAACAAAAACGGAGAATCCAACATAAATGATTTTGTTTAAATATTTAATAAATTTATTTATCTAGAATTAAAACATTTGATTTCAAAATGTTAAACTCGCAACAAAAACAATGAATTAATTAAATCGGTTTCTAGAAATTCATTTAATCTCCCTTTGAATTCTTAATCTTTTTTAAGCCCTATAGTTTTTTTAAATTTTAATCTCCCTTTGATTTCTTAATTTTTTATAACCCCTATAGTTTTTTTTATTTCCCATATAAAGGTGTTGCAATAAGAACTTAATTTCCTTTAAATTAATATTCAAAATGTATGCAAATGCAGAAATTTTCTTTTTAACGCAAAGGGAATAACGAAATTACCCAATTCTGTCTTATCCTGTTAACCTTTATTTCCACACCTCTGATGATTTTTATTTATATTTTCCCTCTCGATGGATCGTCGCTGGTTAAAATACCTACAGCTGCTAAACGAGGGCTCATTAGTTGGTGGCCATGTTTGCACGGCTCACACAAACTCAGGCAAAAATTTGCGGTGGTTGCGAAGGGGTCAAAGGGCGTCAAATGGCGGGACAAATGGGGGGCACTTGTGTACATGACAGCTGACAGCCGAGGGCACAAGGAGTCGCGTCCAACCGCAAATACATAGATGACAGGTTCTTCATTAAAGGCCTCACAAGTGTCGACATGGGTCGCCCAAATGTTTCACTCAACTAATGTTTTACACCGCAATAGACAGGCCAATTAAAATTGAGGCTTTCCCCCAGACATTTTGGATAACACCAACAGGAAATTAAGAGAAAAGGGGGAATCAATTTGTATCTTGTAAAAGTCGAGTAAGGAAACAATATTCAAGCAATCATAGTTGGTCGTAAGAATTTTAAAAACCTCTCAAAACTGTGATCTTAAGGTAAGTATTTATTTAAAAATAAAAAAGCATACAAAATACTTGCATTTCCTTCAGGAACAACAATTTATTGGCAGAAAAGAGTCCAATCTAAAATCAAATTAATATTAGGCATATTGTATTTTTTAATAAAAAGTTAAGTACATAATTGATTTAACTCATATTTATTTAAAAACAGGTTAAATAATGAAGTAAAATCCTCAAACTCATAGATAAATTCCAATTAATTCCTAAAAAAATATTAAATAGGTCAGGTACCCCCCACTGCCATATAAATGGTTACTTCTGCTATCCCACACAAAGATTTCCTTTTTGAATTCCACTTGGGGCTGTCATTCGATAAGCCTGCAAATAAGTTATGTCTGATTTCGGCCAAGAAGGACCCGATGGCCCCGAAAAACGAGTTTGCATATGCTTTTGTTCTGGTCCCGACCCATTTCAGATAGGACCCCTATAACTCACACCCTCCAAGGCCGCTATTCCTATGCGTTTTTGGAATATTATCCCGCCCCACCAGCGAGTCTTAAAGCTGCCCACTGACCACTCCACTAATGAGGCGACTGTTTGTCTGTCTGTCTGACTGTCTGACTGTCTTTTCTGCCGTGGGGGAAAATGTACAGGAAAATGGCCGGGAAATGGGATCTCAAGTGTCGCCATTTGCTTGTTTTTCGCAGCTTTTACAACATAATTTCGGCGAGTTCCGGGGGGTCGGGATCATGGTTTATGATTCCACATTGAAGTTACTTGCGCCACTACATTCTGTTAGGCATTTTATTGCAGCCGACTTCTGGGCGAATATTAAATTTTATATTGCCCCCGGAACAGCAGCAAAAAAAAAATGTGTATTAAGCCCAGCGAGAAAAACACGGAAAATAAAATAAAACAAGAAATTGGCAGTGGCAGAGGGCAGCGGGCAGCAAAAAATTCATGGAAATTGAATTCCACTTCCATTGCCACTGACACTGCTTTTGGCCAGTTCTATTGCTTCTTTTTTTGGCCCAGTCTCTTGGCCTCGACTGGCTTACAAATTAAATGTACCAAATTTCGTAATTGAGCGCTTTATGTATTTTTAATTTATTTTCCTTGCGACGCTCCCTGAGCTGTCAGTTGCGCTTTTGATTAATTTTGCAAACAAAACATATTCGATGGAGCCGGAGAAGCCGTCTCTACGTACTTTTTGTCCATTAGCCTGGGACATTTGAATATTTTAATGCGGTGTAGAAGTGACTGCATCCCCTGTCACTGGCTATTAATAACCAATATTCGTTGAGCTGAATAAACAAAACGGTTTTGCACGCAGCTAATGTTGTTACCACAGGCGGTCGGGGAAAAATTCAAATAATATCTGTCAAAGTGTGATAAGAAATTTATAACATGGCATAATTCTGACTCAAAAAAGCTAAAATTATGACAGCCAAAATGTACATTCCGGGAAAAAATACACAAAGAATTTTTTGTATACATAAGGTCGAAATAAAAAATGTATAAGATATAACATTTCAAAAAATTTTTGATAAAAAAAAAATTTAAAAGTCATTTAAAGTTGAAAGATATTTGTATATATTTTTTTCTGTGCTAAGTGTGGCTAATAAATATTTTTAAAAATCCTAACATTTTATCAATCAGTCAAAGTCATTAAGTAAGCCTGAACAAACTTAATAAACATCGATAAATATGTTTACTATTTAAATGCCGATTTAATTTTCTTCACACTAAAATAATACAAATATTATTTTGTATACTCTTCATTCAAAAATAATCTTTTACTCAAAACATTGATATTTATTTTCAAACTTGGGATAACAAAAGATAAATAATAATAATGATAATCTTGAGTTTAAAAGAAGGAGCTCATTATTTACCCATTCCAAACAAACAAGCTAAATTTGTTCGAAAAGTAAACCACTCATTGGCATTATTAATGCTTCATTAATCTTTTCCTCGTGTTTTGATCTAGGAATACCGAAATGCAAAGTTTAAAATTAATCAAATTTGAGTGACGGATGTCTTGTTGACCAAAATAAACTCAATTAAAATTTTAAATGAGCTTCAAAATACCCTTTTTAAAGGTGATGTGTACGAATTGTTATATAAGCAACTTGATTATATGATTGAGTTTTTATTATATACAACTGCATATATGAAAATGATACCTGTATAAATACCTATCCATGTATAAAAACGCGTGATTAACGAAGCTTAATTCCCATTAATCGTCAGGTGGCTAATTAATTGAAATCTATGAATATTGGATGCGAGCTGTCGGTAAAGTGGAAAAGCTGCCCGAGATTCCCCGCCAATAAATTCAACACAAAGTATCTTGTTTATTCCCACAATCCCGAATCCAACCGTCTGATGGAATCCAAATTTAGACCCCTTCCCCCGAAAATCAACGCCCGTTTATCATTCATTATTTGATTACTCTTGGGCAAAGTGGATTTTCCGAGGTTTTTTCGCTTCCGGCAGAGACCTTATACCCGCGATTTCTTGGCCAAGTTCAAGCACTGGCAATTAAATCCAATAAAAATAACCCACACATTGTTCTTGTCCGTTAAGTGCGATCTGATTTCGGTGCGATTTTCGTTTGAATTATAAACAACCCGCTTGTATATATATAGACCATATATGTGCAGTGGTTGGGGGGCAATGGGTAATGTTATAAGCCGATTTCACGGCCATAAATATCAATTCGTGCAGAGCGGCCAGAAAAAATATTTGTGAAAAAAAGAAGCGATGAAAATCAAAAGGAACGGTATTTGATTTATGCGGCAAGGGCGTGGCAGCACGGCATCTAAATAAAAAATTTGCCCGCGACTAAGCCACCACAAATCCTGTCCCGCTTCAAATTTATTAAAAAAACGAGAGCTGTGATTTATGCAGGGAACGCGACTGTCAGATACTTTGTACTCGACTTTGTGGAACACGAATTGTTTTGACTTTTAATTGGTTGGAGTTTCATTCAGTTCGAAAATAAGCACCTGCTTCGTATAAAACACAGTTGCTGTTTAGGGTAAAAATACATGTTTAAAAAATTAAAAAGAAATTACATTTAAGGAATTAACAAGATTTTAAATCTAATGTTCATTGATTTACTTTAATTTTTAAGTGCCATAAAAAAGCATATTAGGAAAAATACTAAAACCCCCTTAAATCATTTTTCAAAAATTTTAAATTTTATATATACTCTTTACACTTCGAAATAAATGTACTAAATTTAAAAAACTAATAGAAATAAAATGCAAGGAATTAACAAGACTTCAAATCTTATTTTTGTGGATTTATTTTAATTTTAGAGTGACCAACAAATGGGTCACATTGAAAAAAATACTAAAAACCTCCTTAAACATTTTCAAAAACTTTGATTTTTATGCACATTGCTTACAATTCGAAAAAAGTTTAAAAAAAATTTGTTTCTAAAAAAAAGGTTAAACTTAAAAAGAAACCAAAATAATTTTATTTTTTTCTTTATATTGGATTACCTTTTCGAAGGACCCGCGAAACCGGCGAGTGCCCATCACTTAAATCCGCTTAAGAACGACCGATCCGAAACAGCTCCTCCAACTTAATCTCCTTCCCGAGTTTTTCCCCCATTTTCCCAAGTTCCCTTCGTGGGCTTCTGTGCAAATTTTGATTTATGCGAGCTGCCCGGGAATGTCAATAATTGGCTTAGGATGCTGGGACTGCCATCTGCTATCGGCCATCAAAAGTAGGGGTGGCTGAGTTTTCCCGGACAGCTGTCTTTCAAGTCTCACTTCAGCGTTTTGTGGCGCCAGTTTGCGAAAAAAAAAACAGAATAAAAAGAAAGAGTTCATTCAATTGTGCTGGATCTTTTCGCCTGCTCAGCACTTTTCACACTCTCCACTCGCGGTGAAAACTTTTAATGAGCAAAGCGAAAACACCGAGTTGCCGGGGAAAAAAGCAACATTGCTGGCTGGGTAAATCACATCAAATAAATGAAATTTTACAAATTATTTTACACAAAATATGCGCAAGTTGTGAAATGTTTTTGCATGAAATGGAAGGGGGCCAGAATTACCATTTCGTAAGACGACAACTTTGATGTATGAAAAATTCAGCAGTAAAATTTTTTATGATAACTCGATAATTCCAGCAGTTTATCGTTTGAATGACAAACACCTGTAAGCCAAATTCTCAACCAAAAACCAGAACTGAGATAAGTTTAGCTAATCATTTTAGAGTTAAAGTTAGTAATCAGAACTGCAATCTTACACTTTTTATGAATGTACTACATTTTGGCGTAGTTTGATTACAACTTTTTAAAAGCAAGAAAAAACCTTTCCGTCAGCGTTTACTATTTCTGATGATTAAAGATATTTTTCTACTTACTTAAAATTATTTATTTAAACAAAAATTAAAGAAATTGTATGTATTCCAAAAACATATGCAGTTTTCACATCCTTAATCAGTAAAATAAACCTTAAATTACCCCTTTAAGCATTTTTCGTAATAAATTCCAATCTTACATCTTTTATCTGGAAAATAATAAACAAAGTGTTGGCGCTTCAAATTAAATGTTTATCATTTAATTAAACAGATTTGCCCATTAAACTTTGGGCCGCCCTCGGAGGTAGAAAAAACAAAATACAAATACTGTCAGAAAAATGTTGGCTCGTGGGCACAAAAATCTGAGCCAAGTTAAGACAATTTGAATATAAATGGCTATTTTAGCTGGGCGCTTGTCCTTGTTGTTTGGCATGCCAAGTGCTGCCTGGGGCATTTGTTAATTTCCGTTTCCGCTTTACCGCCAGGCATAGGCTACCACCCCCAGCACCACCCACTTCCATTGTGGCCCATTGTTTCGACCCTTCCGCCACCGATTTCCGACCCGCTCTTAATGCCGTTTTATTGTCAAAAGATAGGGCGAGCACAAAAGCGGAAAACTGCTTAAAAAAATCTATTAAGCCGCAGCGAAAATTATGCAGCCCACAAACAATGGCAAACACCTGTTCGCGTGTGTGGGGTGAGAGGCGCTGATAAGTGCCGCCCATACCACCCATACCACCCACACCACCCCACCACCCAATCACCTAAACACCACATAGAAAATTTCTAACAACATCCTTGAAAAGCCTTATCCCTTTAAACTCATTTTTGTAATGGGATGCCAAAGAATTTACTGAAGTAAAACATTTCTGTTAAGCTTTGAAAGTCTCTTAGCGAAAAGTTTAAACACTTGGAAAAATAAAATGCATTTTAATTATGGGTAATATTATTTAAGTAAAAAGTAAAATATATACAAAATATATGTATTATATTAAGATATTTAAAATTCTAATGTAGTTAGAAACTATATGCTTATATATTTAATTTCAATTTTTAAACCATGAGAACTTATGAAATAATCAAAAAAACATATAAGGGACAGGTCTGTAGGGTGGGCCACTTTTTTGTCATTAACTTATGAAACTAAAAATGTTGTATACCATTTGAAAGTTTAATATTTAGTCTTTATAATAAAATTAAACAAATTGTCCTTTCGAAGTCATAAAAATGCATATTTTTATAGTGCCAAATATGGTCCACTTTTTCTTACACAGTCCACAGTTTTAAAAAATGGTCACTTTTAAAAATCAATTAAAAATAAATCGAACTAAAATCACTTGAAATATGTATAAACTAATAATTTTATTTAATTTTATAAAGTTTTGTTAGTTTTGAACTTGCGTTTTCTTAAGGTGAAAAAAATTTTTAAATCATTTCTTTTTTATGACCTTAGATCTGCCAAACTTGTATATTACTTTCTCTCAGTGCTCCAAAAATTCAAAACAACAGATGCTATCGACTCAACTTGTTTATGTGCCTTACTGATTGTTTTATTGTGGCTAAATTGAACACTCTACATATTGCTGAGGCTAAAATTAATACTTCGTTGGGTGATATCTTTAAGAGGTTTATGGGTGGATTTCCTAGGCCTTCCAGTTTGGCGTTTATTGGTGGTGCTGCTGATCGATGCTATTTTCGTTCAGATTTTAGGGGTTCTGAAATGGGATAGGGATTATACAGTTTACAGATCGGATTGGTGGCTTAGGATGTACTTACTTAAGGAGCTGCTGTGGTTGTTGCTGCCGTGGTTGTTGCTGCTGTGGTTGTTGCTGCCGTGGTTGTTGCTGCTGTGGTTGTTGCTGCCGTCGTTGTTGCTGCCGTGGTTGTTGCTGCCGTGGTTGTTGCTGCCGTGGTTGTTGCTGCGGTGGTTGTTGCCGCTGTGGTTGTTGCTGCCGTGGTTGTTGCTGCGGTGGTTGTTGCTGCGGTGGTTGTTGCTGCTGTGGTTGTTGCTGCCGTGGTTGTTGCTGCAGTGGTTGTTGCTGCCGTAGTTGTTGCTGATGTGGTTGTTGCTGCAGTGGTTGTTGCTTCCGTCGTTGTTGCTGCCGTGGTTGTTTCTGACGTGCTTGTTGCTTCTGTGGTTGTTGCTTCTGTGGTTGTTGCTCCTGTGGTTGTTGCTTCTGAAGTTGTTGCCGCCGTGGTTGCCACCGTGGTTGTTGGGTCATTGGTGGGATATGCTGGATATCTGCTGGCCTTTGTGGTGGAGCTGGTGGCCGAGGTCGTGGTCGATCCGCTAAATGGCGCCTTGGTGGTGCCGGCGGAGCTTAGAACAGCGGCATAGGCGGGGTAGGACGAGAATGGGACGGGATACTTGGCTGGACGGGAAGGATACTTGGCTGGGGGCGGGGCGTAGGCAGCAGGAGCGGGAGCAGGAGCAGGAGCAGGGGCGGGAGCGGAAGGATACGAAACGGAGTAGGTCGGAGCAGCCACAGGATACGGACCAGGAGCCTCGGCCGTTGCCTTGGCGCCATAGGGACCACTGGCGGCGGCATAGGCATACGAATTCTGGCCAGATGAAGAGGAATACTGAATCGGGGCCAAGTTTTGGACTGGCGAGCTCTTGGGATAGTAACTTTGGGCAGGGGCAGAGGGCCCATACGATTGGCCGGGATGCGAGGAACAGTACTTCAGATCAGTTTGGATAAGTTCTGCAAAATAAAAGAAGAAAGAAAGAATGAAGAAATATCATTGGTTATATTAATATTATATTTTTCATTAGAATATTTAAATATAGAAAATATTATTAGTTCTTTTTTATGATTAATCCTTTAAAGTGATATTTATTTTGATAATTTTCATTAGGAAAACTCTTTAAAAATTAGGCCAAATAATAGCAAAAAGTGTCGAATGGCTGAAAAATGTTAGGAATAAGGAAAACTTACCCTTCTTGCCGGCGAACAGCAGCTTCAAGTTCTGCGAATCCAGGCGACACTTGCTCGAAAATGGATGGTAGTTGTATCCATCGGAAGCACAAACTGCATAGCCACCTGGGGGACACACGGCATCGAAGTTCACATCGGCAAAGATGTAGTCCAACTCAGAGCCCGTATAATCGCCATACCAGTCGTAGTCACCTTTAACCCCGACGAAAGCCAGTACAAAGGTCAAGAGTAGACCAAAGTTGACCAAGGAGCTGGATTGCGACTGAGGCCTGGAGTGGAACATGTTGCCGATGGAACTGATGCCTCTGACCACGGAGATCCCCACTTTTATGGGTCAGCGACTCGACTGCGAAATGGGGTATAGAACGTGCATGTGATTGCGGTCTTTACATCACTCTCTAGACTTTATTTTTTTTTTGCTTAAAGCCCGTCTGTATGGACTTTATCTAGCCAGAACGTGCGAGCAAAAAGCGCCGGTATTATACCATAGTAAAGTGACATTACCTAACAAAAAAAATCATTATATACGCCACTGCCTAAGTCTCGAACTAACTTAATCAGCTGGCGCTAGATTAATCATATTATTCATGGGTAACTGGATTAAAGTTTATAAAACCCGATATTAAGTCGAAATAGTGATAATCTTGGCAACATTTTTTCGGTGATGCTCGATTTACTTATACCATCAAATCATAACATTATAGACAAAAAAAAACTTGGTAGACAAAAGTTATATCACTTTAGTAAAAGAAACATAAAAGTTAAATGTATCTTAAAAAGTGAAAAGTAACAAAATAGGTACTACATATTTAAATTTATAACTTTTAAATATATTCTTAAAATAAATAAATATAAATTGTATTTGAATTTCCTAAATGGTTTGAAAATATGTTTAACCAAACAAAATTATAAATGACATTGTTTTTTCTATTCCATTAAATCATCAAAAAAAATATATGCGGAAATATAAAAAGATTGGATTGGATAGACTTTCATAAAAAAAATATGTATGGAAATAAAAAAGATAGGATTGGATTTTATTAAATTCCGGCTAAGCTGCTTGGAGATAATAAACAACACGAATCGAACAAGATGATGAGTCCTTTAAAATTGGAACCAATTTTTAATTCATTGCACTTTAATTAATTAATTACACAAAGGTCTTCTATAAAGTCAGCCAAGACAATTGCAGTCAAGTTACTTTTACTTTGAGCCAAGTAACCAAGAAATAGTATGTAATAAAGAAACAATTAAAAAGTGTAAGCCCTTGTGTGAACTTTTAACCATCCTCTTTCCTTTTTCCTGGCCGTTTATAAAATAAACTCTAAAGAGATAGGAGGCTCATGCACGTACATACATCTGCGGACATGTGCAGAAAATTATATTGCAAAAGCAATTTTCCTTAAAATCACCTCTATGGACATAGGGTTTTCCGAGCTAAACACATTGGGTAGTGCTCATAGCCCAGGAATTTTCACACCAGAGATGGCTGCTAATTACAAAATGCATATTATATGAAATTCTCTTACATTTTGTAACGAATTTTTTATCAATCCTAAGTCGATGCCAATTTTCTCAGAAGAACGTCAGAGAGCCGCATAAAATATTTATACCCGTCCGCCTTGCAACATCAGGAAACATCAGAAATTCAGGAATAAATTTTATGGAAGTTTGTGAAGAAAGTTTACATTGAAGTGGAAAAATATTGAAGGTTATTCCAGGATAATAAAAAAGTTGTCTTGCAATCGCTTCAAATGCTCTTAACTGCAGTTTGAAAGTGAAGCAAACACGAGTTCCTATGCATTTGAGGGGTCTTAACCCTTTGCTTTCCCAAGTAGCAAAACTGTGGCTTTGCTAAAAAATTTAAAGATCTATCAAAAATATCTCTTAAATCAATTTTTATGTTTGAACAGAAAGAAAATCATTTCCTTAAACTGCATTTTTATTATTTACTTTTACTGGTTTTTTAAATATCTACTTGGAAAAAAGACTTTTCGTATTTAATATCCCTGTTAAGTCCTAAAAAAATACATTAAATACATGTTTGTTTATAGAAAACGAACGTGCCATTTGGGCTAAATAAATTTCCTCCACTAAACTCAAAATCTTCAACAATTTGTGGGTCCCAGCTGTGTGGGCCACGCCCACCGGGAAAACTGTTATACACGCCCATAACAACCAATTTACTCGGCACACAAAGCGAGCAAGCAGTTCAACGACAACTTGTTGCTGACAAGTTGTGCTAATGAAAGCAGTGTTTGTGCACTCAGCAAAAATATATTTGTTCAATATTATTTTTAAATGAAATAAATAAAAATATGGTACGCATATTTACCATATTTGTGGATTAAAGTAGTTTAAAATATTATTAGATAGGAAGTTAAATTAATAATAATTATTTTTTAAACATTTCTTCGATTACATTAGTATGTCTCATCTAAATTTTCTATTTTTCATTTTTATCTAAACTAATTTCCAACAAATTTACAAAACCCCTATCTAAGGGATAACTATAATTAATTTATACAAAAAAAAAATAAGAATCCTAACATAATACTTTGATGGGATTTTCTTAGAAACCTTTATATATAAAGAATGATCTGCAGTAATCATATAAATAGTCCCTGAGTTTTGAGCGACTTCTTAGGTATTTTTTCCAGTGTGCGGTGTGTGCAAGGACGGAAAAATGGGGGAAAATGTGGGGGGTCGACCAGCAGCCTCGGCAGGCAATTTTCGCCGGATGGCGTACCATTTTCCAACGGAACGCAGAGCAGAGCGGTGCGAAAAGCGGAGTGGAGCGTCATCTTTTGCCCGCCGATAACAGAACGCGTTTTTTTTGCCCGTGTTTCGAATGCTTTTTGTGTCTTGTTGTTGTACGTGACGAGCGGTGAACTGAAAACGAATCAATTGTTGAAATTTTCAATGAATGGCAGTGGCAAACAATTCAATGAATTGAATTGGCTGGGTTGGCAACCGTGTAAGTGATCTTTTGGCACCTGTTCTTCGAAATTTCTCGCCAATAATTGGGAGAAAGATCAGGTGAAAGTATTTCAGAAAAATATTTCAGTAAAATATATTTTAGCAAAATGTTTCCGAAATTATTTCGCATAATTAGTGCCCCGCACGAGACCTAATTTTCGCTAGTTTAATTAAGTAAACAATCAAATTAAATATTTGCCCACACAGTACAAATAAATAATTCGATTTCTGGCCGCACTCTAATTGTGTTCTGTTTATGCGAAAAGTTTTGTGCGCAACGCAGGGAAAACAGCGTGGTGTGATTGGCGGGAAATGAGTGCAATAATTCGCAAGGTTGGCAACTTTTATGCCCAGCAGATCCTTGGGGGGATTCCGGAGGATTCGTGGCAAGTCCGGCGTGGGTAATTGCATTTGTCGACCCAGACGCTGTGGCTGAAGTAATTTGTTATTATAATTGATCCGACAAGAATGACCGAATAATATGGCATTATTTCGCATGTCCACTTTTGTGTTTGGGCGCGTGGCATTTCCGTTTCCGGCCTGCAAATGGCGTTGGCATCATTAACCGCATTGACGGCTTTTCTCCTCCGGCTCTATTAATTTCTTTTTTTTGTTTCTTTTTTTTTGGGGCTGCTAGACAAAACAATTCATCATCAATATTCAGCATGTGTACATATAATTATTCCTCCGCCAGCTTTTTGCCCTCACCCCCATTGATTGGCCATTTGTATCTTATGCAGCGGGAGGTCCTTTTTCCCAAATAAAACAAAAAAGTCCTTGTTCTTTTCCCACCCGTTGTTGACAATAAATTTCAATTTCGTGCATAATTTATGCAGGCAAACGTTTTCCAATTATTTGTGTTTTATGGATGCTCCAACATGAGAAGCCCCTTTCTTATGGCTCCCCTTCCTTTCCAAGTCGCAAGTATCAACAAAACTATGCAAAACAAAACAATTTGCCAAAAATGTTGCAGATGCTGGCGTTTTTCTTGTAGGGCTTCTTTAGTTTCTGGGGGAAAACTTTGGCATACAGTACGTTCCAGATTTATTTTGCCAACTCAGGAGTCGTAAAATAATAGGGACGGAAAAAATTCGCGTCTTCATTTTTATATGACTGAGGGAAGTCGGTTCTTTTGTCACTGGCGTTAATAACAGCGAATAATAAAAAGGAGATGTTAGATTTTATTTTTTAGAAAATAGTATGACATTCAGGGAGCTCTTTTTATTTGCTTTAATGCTGAGAAAAACTATTCTTTAAGCTTATAATTTTGAAGACAGTGTAAATGTTGTGTTATTAAATTACTGTAATAAATTCCTTTAAAGCAGTTATTTCCTTCAAAGCAGTTCTTTAACTTTAAAATTAATTTTTGCAAGCAGTGTTAATTTCCTTTTTTAAATATGCTTTTCGATTTTTAAATTACTCAAATTAAATCCTTTGGAGTAGTTCTTACTGAAATAAAATCATTAAAAGTAGTTATTTTCCTTAAAAATATTAGTTTTTTTGTTTTTTTTTCTTGAGGCATGACATTGTTTATTGGAACCTACAGCCCCCTTATAGTTATGACAACCAGCGTTTTTAATATCTCCCGCGTTAGATTGGCATGACAACCGGATTCCGTTGAAAAAGGCCATAGTTGTACGCCATTTCGATTCCACTTTGTCTCGCTGGGGATGATAAAGCGGGCATATTGCAGTGGATTCAAGTGAAAGGAAGGGTCGCCGGCCATTGAGACTGTAAATGCAATTAATGCTCATTAGTGCTTCGGGACAGGCATTTGAATTGATGGCCAACAAAGGCCCTGCCCCTGCCACAACCTTCCCATCGTCCTTGCCTCCTTACCTGAGGACTAATTGCCTGGCCAAGGCACTTGCAAAAATAAATAACATGCAAGAATGTTTAGCCAGGCGCCATTTCCATCATGGAAACTGTCCCAGCTCTCTGTAATAAATTAATGCCGCAAATTAAAGTTTAGTCCGGGGCCCCGGGAAAATCCTCTTACTACGACAGCTTGTGTTTTGTGCAGACACAGGCGGCTTCTGTGGAAACTCAATCAAGCGAAATGAGTTTTGATTAAAAATATAACCAAGTTAGGCAAGAACTTTGCAGCTCATCCCCTGCTTCCACCACCACATGTGCCCTTCACTTTTCTCGGTTTTCGATCGATGTGCATTTCATTTGAGCTTTTGCCCCGTGGCATTTGCTTTGTCACTCTGTGACGAAATGCAATTAAGTTCGCCCAACCACAGTTGCAAAAACAGTGCCACAGTTAAGCATCGCCATTAATTAGACAATAAACTGATTTACAACATGGGAGAATAGGTGCACACACATCGAGGAGACTGTCATCGCTCTAGTATTGATCCCATCTCAGGGACCCTATGTTCCCTATTGCCTATATGTATATATTCCATTACCTTTGGCACTTTCTCCCCACTGAATATGAACCCAACTCAGGCAACTCTTTGAAGCCCAGCCAAATTAGAAATGCACACACGAATGGCCAGCCACAAGCGACTCAAATTCCCTTCGTTATCGCGAAGTACTGCAAGAAATAAGTAAATAATATTAAAGTATTATATTTGTAACATTCCTTTACATTTAAAAATATTAGAAACATAATTTCCTACTTTTCCAAAAAAAATATAATTGACCAAAAGATAAAATTGTCATTACAGTCTTTGGTATAAGAATTTTAAAAATAATTTATGAATTTATAATATATTCTATTTTTTAATAAATTATAATTTCTTTAGGATAGCAGCAAAAAATAAATTTTTAATTTTGTAAAATAATATAATAATATAATTTTAAAATTATAAGTTTTCATATTTTCCATGAGGAGATCGAATTGATTTGCGTACCTTCTAAATATGTATATACTAAAAATGACTGCTTATATTTTTGTTACTTAAACATATCAATAATATTTTTTGTTATTGGTTTTATTATTTTTTTTCAGTGCATTAACCCATGACAAGAGTTAGCCCCACTGAAACACCCACGATGGGAACAGCCGCCTCGGTTTCAGAGTCGGAAAATGTGGAAGTGGCATCGCAGACCCAAACGCAGGATAATCTGCGCATATTTTTAAAGCATTTGTATGCCGAGTGCGTGTACCGATACCAGAATGTCACATACGATACGGACGACCCGTCAGTTTCGCTGGGGGCAGCAACAGGTGAGTGGCTGCCACCGGGCGTATACGTGATTTGGCGCATGCCGTGTGCACACGGCCAATAAAAGATGAACAGCAGGCGCATAAAGGAAAGTCGAGCTAAATTCAATTAGAACCCATCTGATTTCATTTAATGCATTCAAAGAGAAGCATTTAAAAGGATATAATAGGTTACTCCTTTGGAATGTTTAAAAACTGGATTGTTCCCATCACTTTAAACATTGAGTTATGCAATCATTGTATTATTCTTTTAATATTTTTCCAGCTACTTCTTCTTTATTTAAGTAAAACAAAACAATAGCATTTTGCATCACATCTTATGCCAAAGTTTTGATTTTATTGTGGCTAAATATGTATAAAAAAATTTGTAAAAAGAAAATAAAATTAAATTCATTTGGATTGAATCTGATTCCATTTAATGCATTGGATCGATCCAACATGTTACTCCTTTGGAATCCAAACTTAGATTTTTAATATCACTTCAATATTTAAATTTATTAAATTGATATACCATGGTTTGGTAATTTTTTGTATAATCCGTTTAATATTTGTCGCAGTACTTAATCATTTAATTTTAAAATAAAACAAAACATTTTACCATAAGTCAGAATTTTGTATTTAATTCTAGCTATCTAGCTATTATTTATTATCAATAAATATATGAAAATTATACAAGCAAGTATCCTTCTGAAGAATGTATTATTATTATCTTGTGGTACTGTGAATAATGCTTTTCTTAACTGTGAGATCGTAAAATTAAATAACTAAAAATAAATTTAAATTTTAAAAACCTACACATATTATTAAGTTGTATCAAATTCCATAGTTAAGTAAATTTAATACTATATATAAACACTTGAAAGTACATGAGGTTTCGAAAACTCAGATGTGCTACCTGAATAAGCAATTATTTTTAATTCCACGACAGTCCATAATATTTTATATAGTAATCCCATCCTGATGACATTTCTTGCCGTGCACAGACTACGATTTCGACTTGCCGGAGAACTTCAGCCCAGTGCCGCGCTATCTGGAGAACGCTGCGCTGAACGAGGGCGCCATTGACATGCGGAACGTGGACGCGGAGCTGGCGGAGAAGGAGGAGCTGGTGGCCACCGTCGTCAGTGCCACGATGGCCACAAATCAGCGGGAGGAGCCGCGGCTCTTCTGTCCCCTGAACTTTGACGGATATCTCTGCTGGCCAAGGACTCCGGCCGGCACCGTGCTGAGTCAATATTGTCCCGATTTCGTCGAGGGATTCAACAGAAAATTTCTGGCCCACAAGACGTGAGTTAAATGCGGAATACGGCTGAATATTACGGCCCCCGGGAAAGGATAGATTTTCATTCAGTGCATGGTCTTGCATGGTCAAATAAATTCCGCAATTCGTAATACTCGCCAAAGCACAAATGCGGAAATTCCTTGACATTTACTTCACTGTTTTCCGTGTGTCATAAGATACAATGTTTATTTATGGGAATGACAACCATAGCAAATCTATTTAGGGTTACAAATTGATCTAAAATATACATATACTTTATTTGAGTTTATTCCACACTGAAAGATTCATTTCCGGTCCGAATAAATATATATAATCTGTAAATATATGTTGCTTAACATTTTTATTTTAGTTTTTTTTACAACAACGTTTCTCATACAAAAATAAATAGACTGTTTGAGTACATTTTTAAATATTTGATTCTATTACTCCAAAATCTCACACAGGGCTATACAATTACTATTGAAATTTACCCCACAGTTTCTCCGACAAGACTTATTGGAGTATTGTTGGAGAAATTGTTGAACTTTTTATCCATTACTCCAAAATCTGGCACTGTGCTATAAAATTATTCCAGCAAAACGCAAAACTCCAATATAACAATATGAATCTAATTCAACCTAACGTTTCTCCGTAAAAAATAGTTGAAGTATTGTTCTAGAAACTTTTAATTGTTTTACTCCATTAGTTCAGGGTTCTACACAATGTTTAAAAATAATTCCAATAATAAACAAACCTACAACATCACTTTAAAATAACGTAATTTATCAAG